>NW_023330719.1:0-65662 GCF_011100685.1 Canis lupus familiaris | reverse complement strand
CGATTCGATTCGTTTCGATTCTCTTTGATGTTCTTTGATTCGATCTTTTCAAAGATTTAATTCGATTCGATTCATTTCGATTCGAATGTTTCGATTCTATTCTTTTTAATTCGATTCTTTTTGATTCGATTCGATTCGATTTTTTTCTTTTCGCTTCTTTTCGATTCGATTCGATTCGCTCTTTCGTTTCGATTCTATTGTTTTGGATTCGATTTGATTCCTTTCGTTTCGATTAGATTCTCTTCGATTCGATTCTTTTCGATTCAGTTCTTTTCGATTCGGTTCGATTTGATTCTTCTCCATTCGATTCGATTCGATTCGATAAGATTCTTTTCGTTCGATTCAATTCTGTTCGATTCGATTCGATTCGATTCGATTATTTTCAGTTCGATTCTTTTCGTTTCGATTCGATTCTGCTCGATTCTTTCGATTTGATTCGATTCGTTCATTTGGATTCAATTTGTTTACATTTCGATTCGATTCTTTTCTATTCAGGTCGATTTCGATTCTTTTTGATTCAGTTCGATTCAATTCTTTTCAACTCATTCGATTCGGTTCGATTCTTTTCGATTCGATATGATTCGATTCGATTCAACTCAACTCGATTCTTTTCGATTCGATTTTTTTCGATTCGATTCCTTCAATTCGATTCGATTGGATTCTTTTCGTTTCAATTAGATTCTTTTCGATTTTTACTTGATTCGAATCTTATCAATTCGATTCGGTACTGTTCGATTCGATTCTATTCAATTCAATTCGATTGGAATCGATCTTTTCGATTCAATTCGATTCGATTCGATACGATTCTTTTCGATTGTATTCGATTCGATTCTTTTCGGTTCTCTTCGATTCGATTCTTTTCGATCAATTCGATATGATTCGATTCTTTTCGATTCCATTCGATTCTTTTCTATTCGATTCGATTCGATTATTTTCGATTCAATTCGGTTTGATTCGATTATTTTCAACTCAATTCGATCGACTCGTTCAATATTTTCGATTCGATTCGATTCGATTATTTTCGATTCGATAAGATTCTTCGATTCGATTATTTTCGATTCGATTTTTTTATTTTCAATTCAATTCATTTCGATGTTTTCGATTCGATTCAATGCGAATCAACTATTTTCTAGTAGATTCGCTTCAATTATTTTCTTTTTTTTTCTAAATTTTTATTTATTTATGATAGTCCAGAGAGAGAGAGAGAGCAGAGATAGGCAGAGGGAGAAGCAAGCTCCAAGCACCGGGAGCCCTATGTGGGATTTGATCCCGGGTCTCCAGGATCGCGCCCTGGGCCAAAGGCAGGCACTAAAACCGCTGCCCCTCCCAGGAATCCCCGCTTCAATTATTTTCGATTTGATTTGATTCGGTTTATTTCAATTCGATTCCATTTGATTATTTTCATTTCGTTCGTACGATTCGATTCTATTATTTTCGATTCGATTCGTTTCGTATCCATTCGAATCGTTTTGATTCCTTTCGGTTTTCGATTTGAATCGATTCTTTTCTTTTCGATTCGATTCTTTTCTATTCGGTTTGATTTTTTGATTTGAATCGACTCGATTCTTTTGATTCAAGTATATAAGATTCGATCCGATTCTTTTTTTGATTCAAATCGATACGATTCTTTTCGATTTGATTCGATTCGTTTTGATTCGACTCGATTCTTTTCGATTCAATTCTTTTCGATTCAATGAAATACGGTTCTATCTTTTCGATTCGATTTGATTTGATTCTTTTTTGATTCCATACGATTCGATTTGATTCTTTTCGATTTGATTCGATTCAACTCGATACTTTTCAAATCGATCATTTCGATCGATTCGATTCGATTCTTTTCATTTCGATTCGATTCTTTTCGATTTGATTCAATTCTTTTCATTCGATTCGATTCGATTCTTTTCGTTCGATTTGATTCTCTTCTATTTTATTGATTCGATTCATTTCATTAGATTCGATACTGTTCGATTCGATTCTTTTCGATTCAGGTCGATTGGAATCGATTCGATTCTTTCGGTTCTATTCGATTCGATTCGATACGATTCTCTTCGATTCGATTCTTTTCGGTCTGTTCGATTCGATTCTTTTCGATTCAGTTCGATTCGATTCTTTTGGACTCGATTCGATTCTTTGCGCTTTGATATGATGCGATTCGTTTCGACTTTTTCGATTCGTGTCGATTCGAATCTATTCGATTCTTTTCTATTCAATTCGATTCGATTGATTCTTTTCGATTCGATTCCATTCGATCTATTCTTTTCGTTCGATACGATTCGATTCGATTCTTTTTGATTCGATTTTTCGATTCGATTCTTTTCAATTTGATTCGATTCTTTTCAATTTGATTCTTTTCGATTCGATTCGATTCGCCTCTTGTCGTTTCGATTCGATTCTTTTTGATTCGATTCGATTCGATTCTTTTGTTTCGATTATCTCTTCGATTCGATTCTTTTCGATTCGATCGATTTGATACGATTCGCTTCTTTTCGATTCGATTCTTCTCGAATCGATTCAATTCAATTCGATTCTTTTCGATTTGATTCGATTCGATCATTTGGATTCCACTTGTTACATTTCGATTCGAATCTTTTCGATCGATTCGATTCAATTCTTTTGGATTTCATTGGATTGAGTTAGATAATTTTTGATTCGATTCGATTCTTTTACCCTAGCTTCGATTGATTCTACTCGATTCAATTCATTTCGATTCTTCTTGATTCAATTCTTTTCGATTCTTTTTGATTCGGTTTGATTGTTTTCGATTCCATTCGATTCTTTTCGATTCGATTTAATTGTTTTTGAATCCATTTGATTCGATTCGATTATTTTCGATTCGACTCGATTGGATTCGATTCGGTTCGATTATCGATTCGATTCAATTCCAATTATTTTTGATTCGACTCGATTTGATTATTTTTTATTCAATTCGATTCAATTATTTTCGATTCGATGCAATTCGATTCGATTCTTCTCATTTCAATTCAATTCGATTCTTTCGAATTCGATTCGATCGATTCTTTGTGTTTCGATTCGATCCTTTCGATTTGAGTCAATTCTTTTCAATTCGATTTGATATTCTTCGATTCAATTCTTTTCGATTCGATTCGATTCGATTCTTTTCCGATTCGATTCGATTCCATTCGATTCGATTCTTTTCGATTCAATACGATTCGATCGATTCTTTTCGATGCGAATCATTCGATTCCATTCTTTTTGATTCGATTCGATTCGATTCTTTTAGATTTGATTTGATACGATTCTTTTCAATTCGATTTGATTCAATTCGATTCGTTTCGATTCGTTTCGATTCTCTTTGATGTTTTTTGATTCGATCTTTTCAACCGATTTAATCGATTCGATTCATTTCGATTTGATTCGATTCGAATTTTTCGATTCTATTCTTTTCAATTCGATTCTTTTCGATTCGATTCGATTCGATTTTTTCTATTCGCTTCTTTTCGATTCGATTCGATTCGCCTCTTTTCGTTTCGATTCTATTCTTTTGGATTCGATTTGATTCTTTCGTTTCGATTAGATTCTCTTCGATTCGATTCTTTCGATTCAGTTCTTTTCGATTCGTTCGATTTGATTCTTCTCATTCGATTCGATTCGATTCGATAAGATTCTTTTCGTTCGATTCAATTCTATTCGATTCTATTATCGATTCGATTCGATTATTTTCAGTTCGATTCTTTTCGTTTCGATTCGATTCTGCTCGATTCTTTCGATTTGATTCGATTCGATCATTTGGATTCAATTGTTACATTTCGATTCGATTCTTTTCTATTCAGTTCGATTCGATTCTTTTTGATTCAGTTCGATTCGATTCTTTTCAATTCGATTCGATTCTTTTCGATTGATTCAATTCTTTCAATTCGATTCGATTCGATTCTTTTCGTTTCGATTTTTCAATTCGATTCCTTTCAATTCGATCGATTGGATTCTTTTCGTTTCAATTAGATTCTTTTCGATTTTATTTTTGATTCGAATCTATCATTCGATTCGGTACTGTTCGATTCGATTCTTTTCGATTCAGTTCGATTCGATTCTTTTTGATTCGATTCGATTCTTTTCGCTTTGATATGATTCGATTCGTTTCGACTTTTTTCGATTCGTGTCGATTCGAATCTATTCGATTCTTTTCTATTCAATTCGATTCGATTGATTCTTTTCGATTCGATTCCATTCGATTCTATTCTTTTCAATTCGATTCGATTCTTTTCGATTCGATTCGATTCTTTTTGATTCGATTTTTTTCGATTCGATTCTTTTCAATTTGATTCGATTCTTTTCAATTTGATTCTTTTCGATTCGATTCGATTCGCCTCTTGTCGTTTCGATTCGATTCTTTTGATTCGATTCGATTCGATTCTTTTTGTTTCGATTATATTCTCTTCGATTCGATTCTTTTCGATTCGATTCGATTCTTTTCGATTCGATTCTTCTCGAATCGATTCAATTCAATTCGATTTTTTCGATTCGATTCTTTTCAATTTGATTCGATTCTTTTCAAATTTGATTCTTTTCGATTCGATTCGATTCGCCTCTTGTCGTTTCGATTCGAATCTTTTCGATTTGATTCGATTCGATCATTTGGATTCCCTTGTTACATTTCGATTCGAATCTTTTCGATTCGATTCGATTCAATTCTTTTGGATTTCCTTGGATTGATTTAGATAATTTTTATTCGATTCGATTTTTTACCCTAGCTTGATGTGATTCTACTCGATTCAATTCATTTCGATTCTTCTTGATTCAATTCTTTTCGATTCTTTTGATTCGGTTTGATTCTTTTCGATTCCATTCGATTCTTTTCGATTCGATTTAATTGTTTTGAATCCATTTGATTCGATTCGATTATTTTCGATTCGACTCGATTGGATTCGATTCGGTTCGATTATCGATTCGATTCAATTCCAATTATTTTTGATTCGACTCGATTTGATTATTTTTATTCAATTATTCAATTATTTTCGATTCGATGCAATTCGATTCGATTCTTCTCATTTCAATTCAATTCGATTCTTTCGAATTCGATTCGATTCGATTCTTTGTGTTTCGATTCGATTCTTTTCGATTTGAGTCAATTCTTTTCAATTCGATTTGATATTCTTCGATTCGATTCTTTTCGATTCGATTCTTTCGATTCGATTCTTCTCGAATCGATTCAATTCAATTCGATTTTTTCGATTCGATTCTTTTCATTTGATTCGATTCTTTTCATTTGATTCTTTTCGATTCGATTCGATTCGCCTCTTGTCGTTTCGATTCGATCTTTTCGATTTGATTCGATTCGATCATTTGGATTCCACTTGTTACATTTCGATTCGAATCTTTTCGATTCGATTCGATTCAATTCTTTGGATTTCATTGGATTGATTTAGATAATTTTTGATTCGATTCGATTTTTTACCCTAGCTTCGATGTGATTCTACTCGATTCAATTCATTTCGATTCTTCTTGATTCAATTCTTTTCGATTCTTTTTGATTCGGTTTTGATTCTTTTCGATTCCATTCGATTCTTTTCGATTCGATTTAATTGTTTTTGAATCCATTTGATTCGATTCGATTATTTTCGATTCGACTCGATTGGATTCGATTCGGTTCGATTATCGATTCGATTCAATTCCAATTATTTTTGATTCGACTCGATTTGATTATTTTTATTCAATTCGATTCAATTATTTTCGATTCGATGCAATTCGATTCGATTCTTCTATTTCAATTCAATTCGATTCTTTCGAATTCGATTCGATTCGATTCTTTGTGTTTCGATTCGATCTTTTCGATTTGAGTCAATTCTTTTCAATTCGATTTGATATTCTCGATTCGATTCTTTTCGATTCGATTCTTTTCGATTCGATTCGTTTCGATTCGATTCTTCGATTCGATTCGATTCTTTTCGATTCAATACGATTCGATCGATTCTTTTCAATGCGAATCAATTCGATTCCATTCTTTTATTCGATTCGATTCGATTCGATTTTTTTTTTTTTTTTATTTTTATTATTTATGATAGTCACAGAGAGAAAGAGAGAGAGGGGCAGAGACATAGGCAGTGGGGAAGCAGGCTCCATGCACCGGGAGCCCGACATGGGATTCGATCCCGGGTCTCCAGGATCGCGCCCTGGGCCAAAGGCAGGCGGTAAACCGCTGCACCACCCAGGGATCCCGATTCGATTCTTTTAGATTTGATTTGATACGATTCTTTTCAATTCGATTTGATTCGATTCGTTTCGATTCTCTTTGATGTTTTTTGATTCGATCTTTTCAACCGATTTAATTCGATTCGATTCATTTCGATTCGAATGTTTCGATTCCATTCTTTTAATTCGATTCTTTTCGATTCGATTCGATTCGATTTTTTCTTTTCGCTTCTTTTCGATTCGATTCGATTCGCCTCTTTTTCGTTTCGATTGTTTTTGGATTCGATTTGATTCCTTTCGTTTCGATTAGATTCTCTTCGATTCGATTCTTTTCGATTCAGTTCTTTTCGATTCGGTTCGATTTGATTCTTCTCCATTCGATTCGATTCGATAAGATTCTTTTCGTTCGATTCAATTCTGTTCGATTCTATTCGATTCGATTCGATTCGATATTTTCAGTTCGATTCTTTTCGTTTCGATTCGATTCTGCTCGATTCTTTTCGATTTGATTCGATTCGATCATTTGGATTCAATTTGTTACATTTCGATTCGATTCTTTTCTATTCAGGTCGATTCGATTCTTTTTGATTCAGTTCGATTCAATTCTTTTCAACTCAATTCGATTCGGTTCGATTCTTTTCGATTCGATATGATTCGATTCGATTCAACTCAACTCGATTCTTTTCGATTCGATTTTTTCGATTCGATTCCTTTCAATTCGATTCGATTGGATTCTTTTCGTTTCAATTAGATTCTTTTCGATTTTACTTGATTCGAATCTTATCAATTCGATTCGGTACTGTTCGATTCGATTCTATTCAATTCAATTCGATTGGAATCGATTCTTTTCGATTTAATTCGATTCGATTCGATACGATTCTTTTCGATTGTATTCGATTCGATTCTTTTCGGTTCTCTTCGATTCGATTCTTTTCGATTCAATTCGATATGATTCGATTCTTTTCGATTCCATTCGATTCTTTTCTATTCGATTCGATTCGATTATTTTCGATTCAATTCGGTTTGATTCGATTATTTTCAACTCAATTCGATCGACTCGGTTCAATTATTTTCGATTCGATTCGATTCGATTATTTTCGATTCGATAAGATTACTTTCGATTCGATTATTTTCGATTCGATTTCATTATTTTCAATTCAATTCATTTCGATGTTTTTCGATTCGATTCAATGCGAATCAACTATTTTCTATTAGATTCGCTTCAATTATTTTCTTTTTTTTTCTAAATTTTTTATTTATTTATGATAGTCACAGAGAGAGAGAGAGAGGCAGAGATAGGCAGAGGGAAGCAAGCTCCAAGCACCGGGAGCCCTATGTGGGATTTGATCCCGGGTCTCCAGGATCGCGCCCTGGGCCAAAGGCAGGCACTAAACCGCTGCCCCTCCCAGGAATCCCCGCTTCAATTATTTCGATTTGATTTGATTCGGTTATTTTCAATTCGATTCCATTTGATTATTTTCATTTCGGTTCGGTACGATTCGATTCTATTATTTTCGATTCGATTCGTTTCGTATCCATTCGAATCGTTTTGATTCCTTTCGGTTTTCGATTTGAATCGATTCTTTCTTTTCGATTCGATTCTTTTCTATTCGGTTTGATTTTTTTGATTTGAATCGACTCGATTCTTTTTGATTCAAGTATATAAGATTCGATCCGATTCTTTTCGATTCAAATCGATACGATTCTTTTCGATTTGATTCGATTCGTTTTGATTCGACTCGATTCTTTTCGATTCAATTCTTTTCGATTCAATGAAATACGGTTCTATTCTTTTCGATTCGATTTGATTTGATTCTTTTGATTCCATACGATTCGATTTGATTCTTTTCGATTTGATTCGATTCAACTCGATACTTTTCAAATCGATCATTTCGATCGATTCGATTCGATTCTTTTCATTTCGATTCGATTCTTTTCGATTTGATTCAATTCTTTTCAATTCGATTCGATTCGATTCTTTTCGTTTCGATTTGATTCTCTTCTATTTTATTTGATTCGATTCATTTCAATTAGATTCGATACTGTTCGATTCGATTCTTTTCGATTCAGGTCGATTGGAATCGATTCGATTCTTTCGGTTCTATTCGATTCGATTCGATACGATTCTCTTCGATTCGATTCTTTTCGGTCTGTTCGATTCGATTCTTTTCGATTCAGTTCGATTCGATTCTTTTGGACTCGATTCGATTCTTTGCGCTTTGATATGATTCGATTCGTTTCGACTTTTTTCGATTCGTGTCGATTCGAATCTATTCGATTCTTTTCTATTCAATTCGATTCGATTGATTCTTTTCGATTCGATTCCATTCGATTCTATTCTTTTCGATTCTTTTCGATTCGATACGATTCGATTCGATTCTTTTTGATTCGATTTTTTCGATTCGATTCTTTTCAATTTGATTCGATTCTTTTCAATTTGATTCTTTTCGATTCGATTCGATTCGCCTCTTGTCGTTTCGATTCGATTCTTTTTGATTCGATTCGATTCGATTCTTTTTGTTTCGATTATATTCTCTTCGATTCGATTCTTTTCGATTCGATTCGATTTGATACGATTCGCTTCTTTCGATTCGATTCTTCTCGAATCGATTCAATTCAATTCGATTCTTTTCGATTCGATTCTTTTCGATTTGATTCGATTCGATCATTTGGATTCCACTTGTTACATTTCGATTCGAATCTTTTCGATTCGATTCGATTCAATTCTTTTGGATTTCATTGGATTGAGTTAGATAATTTTTGATTCGATTCGATTCTTTTACCCTAGCTTCGATGTGATTCTACTCGATTCAATTCATTTCGATTCTTCTTGATTCAATTCTTTTCGATTCTTTTTGATTCGGTTTGATTCTTTTCGATTCCATTCGATTCTTTTCGATTCGATTTAATTGTTTTTGAATCCATTTGATTCGATTCGATTATTTTCGATTCGACTCGATTGGATTCGATTCGGTTCGATTATCGATTCGATTCAATTCCAATTATTTTTGATTCGACTCGATTTGATTATTTTTTATTCAATTCGATTCAATTATTTTCGATTCGATGCAATTCGATTCGATTCTTCTCATTTCAATTCAATTCGATTCTTTCGAATTCGATTCGATTCGATTCTTTGTGTTTCGATTCGATCCTTTTCGATTTGAGTCAATTCTTTTCAATTCGATTTGATATTCTTCGATTCAATTCTTTTCGATTCGATTCGATTCGATTCTTTTCGATTCGATTCGATTCCATTCGATTCGATTCTTTTCGATTCAATACGATTCGATCGATTCTTTTCGATGCGAATCAATTCGATTCCATTCTTTTTGATTCGATTCGATTCGATTCTTTTAGATTTGATTTGATACGATTCTTTTCAATTCGATTTGATTCAATTCGATTCGTTTCGATTCGTTTCGATTCTCTTTGATGTTTTTTGATTCGATCTTTTCAACCGATTTAATTCGATTCGATTCATTTCGATTTGATTCGATTCGAATTTTTCGATTCTATTCTTTTCAATTCGATTCTTTTCGATTCGATTCGATTCGATTTTTTTCTATTCGCTTCTTTTCGATTCGATTCGATTCGCCTCTTTTCGTTTCGATTCTATTCTTTTGGATTCGATTTGATTCTTTTCGTTTCGATTAGATTCTCTTCGATTCGATTCTTTTCGATTCAGTTCTTTTCGATTCGGTTCGATTTGATTCTTCTCCATTCGATTCGATTCGATTCGATAAGATTCTTTTCGTTCGATTCAATTCTATTCGATTCTATTCTATTCGATTCGATGCGATTATTTTCAGTTCGATTCTTTTCGTTTCGATTCGATTCTGCTCGATTCTTTTCGATTTGATTCGATTCGATCATTTGGATTCAATTTGTTACATTTCGATTCGATTCTTTTCTATTCAGTTCGATTCGATTCTTTTTGATTCAGTTCGATTCGATTCTTTTCAATTCGATTCGATTCTTTTCGATTTGATTCAATTCTTTTCAATTCGATTCGATTCGATTCTTTTCGTTTCGATTTTTTCAATTCGATTCCTTTCAATTCGATTCGATTGGATTCTTTTCGTTTCAATTAGATTCTTTTCGATTTTATTTGATTCGAATCTTATCAATTCGATTCGGTACTGTTCGATTCGATTCTTTTCGATTCAGTTCGATTCGATTCTTTTTGATTCGATTCGATTCTTTTCGCTTTGATATGATTCGATTCGTGTTCGGACTTTTTTCGATTCGTGTCGATTCGAATCTATTCGATTCTGTTCTATTCAATTCGATTCGATTGATTCTTTTCGATTCGATTCCATTCGATTCTATCTTTTCAATTCGATTCGATTCTTTACGATTCGATTCGATTCTTTTGATTCGATTTTTTTCGATTTGATTCTTTTCAATTTGATTCGATTCTTTTCAATTTGATTCTTTTCGATTCGATTCGATTTTCGCCTCTTGTCGTTTCGATTCGATTCTTTTTGATTCGATTCGATTCTTTTTTGTTTCGATTATATTCTCTTCGATTCGATTCTTTCGATTCGATTCGATTCTTTTCGATTCGATTCTTCTCGAATCGATTCAATCAATTCGATTCTTTTCGATTCGATTCTTTTCGATTTGATTCGATTCGATCATTTGATTCCACTTGTTACATTTCGAGTCGAATCTTTTCGATTCGATTCGATTCAATTCTTTGGATTTCATTGGATTGATTTAGATAATTTTTGATTCGATTCGATTCTTTTACCCTAGCTTCGATGTGATTCTACTCGATTCAATTCATTTCGATTCTCTTGATTCAATTCTTTCGATTCTTTTTGATTCGGTTTGATTCTTTTCGATTCCATTCGATTCTTTTCGATTCGATTAATTGTTTTGAATCCATTTGATTCGATTCGATTATTTTCGATTCGACTCGATTGGATTCGATTCGGTTCGATTATCGATTCGATTCAATTCCAATTATTTTTGATTCGACTCGATTTGATTATTTTTTATTCAAGTTCGATTCAATTATTTTCGATTCCGATGCAATTCGATTCGATTCTTCTCATTTCAATTCAATTCGATTCTTTCGAATTCGATTCGATTCGATTCTTTGTGTTTCGATTCGATCCTTTTCGATTTGAGTCAATTCTTTTCAATTCGATTTGATATTCTTCGATTCGAATTCTTTTCGATTCGATTCTTTTCGATTCGATTCGTTTCGATTCGATTCTTCGATTCGATTCGATTCGATTCTTTCGATTCAATACGATTCGATCGATTCTTTTCAATGCGAATCAATTCGATTCCATTCTTTTTGATTCGATTCGATTCGATTCGATTATTTTTATTTATTTTTTTTTATTTTATTTATTTATGATAGTCACAGAGAGAAAGAGAGAGAGGGGCAGAGACATAGGCAGTGGGAGAAGCAGGCTTCCATGCACCTGGGAGCCCGACATGGGATTCGATCCCGGGTCTCCAGGATCGCGCCCTGGGCCAAAGGCAGGCGGTAAACCGCTGCACCACCCAGGGATCCCGATTCGATTCTTTTAGATTTGATTGATACGATTCTTTTCAATTCGATTTGATTCGATTCGATTCGTTTCGATTCTCTTTGATGTTTTTTGATTCGATCTTTTCAAAACCGATTTAATTCGATTCGATTCATTCGATTCGAATGTTTCGATTCCTATATCTTTTTTAATTCGATTCTTTTCGATTCGATTCGATTGTTTTTTCTTTTCGCTTCTTTCGATTCGATTCGATTCGCCTCGTTTCGTTTCGATTCTATTGTTTTGGATTCGATTTGATTCCTTTCGTTTCGATTAGATTCTTCCTTCGATTCGATTCTTTTCGATTCAGTTCTTTTCGATTCGGTTCGATTTGATTCTTCTCCATTCGATTCGATTCGATTCGATAAGATTCTTTTCGTTCGATTCAATTCTGTTCGATTCGAATTCGATCGATTCGATTCGATTATTTTCAGTTCGATTCTTTTCAGTTTCGATTCGATTCTGCTCGATTCTTTTCGATTTGATTCGATTCGATCATTTGGATTCAATTTGTTTACATTTCGATTCGATTCTTTTCTATTCAGGTCGATTCGATTCTTTTTGATTCAGTTCGATTCAATTCTTTTCAACTCAATTCGATTCGGTTCGATTCTTTTCGATTCGATATGATTCGATTCGATTCAACTCAACTCGATTCTTTTCGATTCGATTTTTTCGATTCGATTCCTTTCAATTCGATTCGATTGGATTCTTTTCGTTTCAATTAGATTCTTTTCGATTTTACTTGATTCGAATCTTATCAATTCGATTCGGTACTGTTCGATTCTATTCATTCAATTCAATCGATTGAATCGATTACTTTTCGATTCAATTCGATTCGATTCGATACGATGTCTTTCGATTGTATTCGATTCGATTCTTTTCGGTTCTCTTCGATTCGATTCTTTTCGATTCAATTCGATATGATTCGATTCTTGTTCGATTCCATTCGATTCTTTTATATTCGATTCGATTCGATTATTTCGATTCAATTCGGTTGAATTTCGATATTTTTCAACTCAATTCGATCGACTCGGTTCAATATTTCGATTCGATTCGATTCGATTATTTCGATTCGATAAGATTACTTTCGATTCGATTTATTTTCGATTCGATTTCATTATTTTCAATTCAATTCATTTCGATGTTTTTCGATTCGATTCAATGCGAATCAACTATTTTCTATTAGATTCGCTTCAATTATTTTCTTTTTTTTCTAAATTTTTTATTTATTTATGATAGTCACAGAGAGAGAGAGAGAGAGGCAGAGATAGGCAGAGGGAGAAGCAAGCTCCAAGCACCGGGAGCCCTATGTGGGATTTGATCCGGGTCTCCAGGATCGCGCCCTGGGCCAAAGGCAGGCACCTAAACCGCTGCCCCTCCCAGGAATCCCCGCTTCAATTATTTTCGATTGATTTGATTCGGTTATTTTCAATTCGATTCCATTTGATTATTTTCATTTCGGTTCGGTACGATTCGATTCTATTATTTTCGATTCGATTCGTTTCGTATCCATTCGAATCGTTTTTGATTCCTTTCGGTTTTCGATTTGAATCGATTCTTTTCTTTTCGATTCGATTCTTTTCTATTCGGTTTGATTTTTTTGATTTGAATCGACTCGATTCTTTTTGATTCAAGTATATAAGATTCGATCCGATTCTTTTCGATTCAAATCGATACGATTCTTTTCGATTTGATTCGATTCGTTTTGATTCGACTCGATTCTTTTCGATTCAATTCTTTTCGATTCAATGAAATACGGTTCTATTCTTTTCGATTCGATTTGATTCGATTCAACTCGATACTTTTCAAATCGATCATTTCGATATCGATTCAGATTCGATTCTTATTTTCATTTCGATTCGATTCTTTTCGATTTGATTCAATTCTTTTCAATTCGATTCGATTCGATTCTTTTCGTTTCGATTTGATTCTCTTCTATTTTATTTGATTCGACTTCATTTCAATTAGATTCGATACTGTTCGATTCGATTCTTTTCGATTCAGGTCGATTGGAATCGATTCGATTCTTTCGGTTCTATTCGATTCGATTCGATACGATTCTCTTCGATTCGATTCTTTCGGTCTGTCGATTCGATTCTTTTCGATTCAGTTCGATTCGATTCTTTTGGATTCGATTCGATTCTTTGCGCTTTGATATGATTCGATTCGTTTCGACTTTTTTCGATTCGTGTCGATTCGAATCTATTCGATTCTTTTCTATTCAATTCGATTCGATTGATTCTTTTCGATTCGATTCCATTCGATTCTATTCTTTTCGATTCTTTTCGATTCGATACGATTCGATTCGATTCTTTTTGATTCGATTTTTTCGATTCGATTCTTTTTCAATTTGATTCGATTCTTTTCAATTTGATTCTTTTCGATTCGATTCGATTCGCTCTTGTCGTTTCGATTCGATTCTTTTTGATTCGATTCGATTCGATCTTTTTGTTTCGATTATATTCTCTCGATTCGATTCTTTTCGATTCGATTCGATTTGATACGATTCGCTTCTTTTCGATTCGATTCTTCTCGAATCGATTCAATTCAATTCGATTCTTTTCGATTCGATTCTTTTCGATTTGATTCGATTCGATCATTGGATTCCACTTGTTACATTTCGATTCGAATCTTTTCGATTCGATTCGATTCAATTCTTTTGGATTTCATTGGATTGAGTTAGATAATTTTTGATTCGATTCGATTCTTTTACCCTAGCTTCGATGTGATTCTACTCGATTCAATTCATTTCGATTCTTCTTGATTCAATTCTTTCGATTCTTTTTGATTCGGTTTGATTCTTTTCGATTCGATTCGATTATTTTCGATTCGACTCGATTGGATTCGATTCGGTTCGATTATCGATTCGATTCAATTCCAATTATTTTTGATTCGACTCGATTTGATTATTTTTTATTCAATTCGATTCAATTATTTTCGATTCGATGCAATTCGATTCGATTCTTCTCATTTCAATTCAATTCGATTCTTTCGAATTCGATTCGATTCGATTCTTTGTGTTTCGATTCGATCCTTTTCGATTTGAGTCAATTCTTTTTCAATTCGATTTGATATTCTTCGATTCAATTCTTTTCGATTCGATTCGATTCGATTCTTTTCGATTCGATTCGATTCCATTCGATTCGATTCTTTTCGATTCAATACGATTCGATCGATTCTTTTTCGATGCGAATCAATTCGATTCCATTCTTTTTGATTCGATTCGATTCGATTCTTTTAGATTTGATTTGATACGATTCTTTTCAATTCGATTTGATTCAATTCGATTCGTTTCGATTCGTTTCGATTCTCTTTGATGTTTTTTGATTCGATCTTTTCAACCGATTTAATTCGATTCGATTCATTTCGATTTGATTCGATTCGAATTTTTCGATTCTATTCTTTCAATTCGATTCTTTTCGATTCGATTCGATTCGATTTTTTTCTATTCGCTTCTTTTCGATTCGATTCGATTCGCCTCTTTTCGTTTCGATTCTATTCTTTTGGATTCGATTTGATTCTTTTCGTTTCGATTAGATTCTCTTCGATTCGATTCTTTTCGATTCAGTTCTTTTCGATTCGGTTCGATTTGATTCTTCTCCATTCGATTCGATTCTTTTCGATTCGATTCGATAAGATTCTTTTCGTTCGATTCAATTCTATTCGATTCTATTCGATTCGATTCGATTCGATTATTTTCAGTTCGATTCTTTTCGTTTCGATTCGATTCTGCTCGATTCTTTTCGATTTGATTCGATTCGATCATTTGGATTCAATTTGTTACATTTCGATTCGATTCTTTTCTATTCAGTTCGATTCGATTCTTTTGATTCAGTTCGATTCGATTCTTTTCAATTCGATTCGATTCTTTTCGATTTGATTCAATTCTTTTCAATTCGATTCGATTCGATTCTTTTCGTTTCGATTTTTTCAATTCAATTCCTTTCAATTCGATTCGATTGGATTCTTTCGTTTCAATTAGATTCTTTTCGATTTTATTTGATTCGAATCTTATCAATTCGATTCGGTACTGTTCGATTCGATTCTTTTCGATTCAGTTCGATTCGATTCTTTTTGATTCGATTCGATTCTTTTCGCTTTGATATGATTCGATTCGTTTCGACTTTTTTCGATTCGTGTCGATTGAATCTATTCGATTCTTTTCTATTCAATTCGATTCGATTGATTCTTTTCGATTCGATTCCATTCGATTCTATTCTTTTCGATTCGATTCGATTCTTTTCGATTCGATTCGATTCTTTTTGATTCGATTTTTTCGATTCGATTCTTTTCAATTTGATTCGATTCGTTTCATTTGATTCTTTTCGATTCGATTCGATTCGCCTCTTGTCGTTTCGATTCGATTCTTTTTGATTCGATTCGATTCGATTCTTTTTGTTTCGATTATATTCTCTTCGATTCGATTCTTTTCGATTCGATTCGATTCTTTTCGATTCGATTCTTCTCGAATCGATTCAATTCAATTCGATTCTTTTCCATTCGATTCTTTTCGATTTGATTCGATTCGATCATTTGGATTCCACTTGTTACATTTCGATTCGAATCTTTTCGATTCGATTCGATTCAATTCTTTTGGATTTCATTGGATTGATTTAGATAATTTTGATTCGATTCGATTTTTTACCCTAGCTTCGATTTGATTCTACTCGATTCAATTCATTTCGATTCTTCTTGATTCAATTCTTTTCGATTCTTTTTGATTCGGTTTGATTCTTTTCGATTCCATTCGATTCTTTTCGATTCGATTTAATTGTTTTTGAATCCATTTGATTCGATTCGATTATTTTCGATTCGACTCGATTGGATTCGATTCGGTTCGATTATCGATTCGATTCAATTCCAATTATTTTTGATTCGACTCGATTTGATTATTTTTTATTCAATTCGATTCAATTATTTTCGATTCGATGCAATTCGATTCGATTCTTCTCATTTCAATTCAATTCGATTCTTTCGAATTCGATTCGATTCGATTCTTTGTGTTTCGATTCAATTCTTTTCGATTTGAGTCAATTCGTTTCAATTCGATTTGATATTCTTCGATTCGATTCTTTTCGATTCGATTCTTTTCGATTCGATTCGTTTCGATTCGATTCTTCGATTCGATTCGATTCGATTCTTTTCGATTCAATACGATTCGATCGATTCTTTTCAATGCGAATCAATTCGATTCCATTCTTTTTGATTCGATTCGATTCGATTCGATTATTTTTATTTATTTATTTTTATTTTTATTTATTTATGATAGTCACAGAGAGAAAGAGAGAGAGGGGCAGAGACATAGGCAGTGGGAGAAGCAGGCTCCATGCACCGGGAGCCCGACATGGGATTCGATCCCGGGTCTCCAGGATCGCGCCCTGGGCCAAAGGCAGGCGGTAAACCGCTGCACCACCCAGGGATCCCGATTCGATTCTTTTAGATTTGATTTGATACGATTCTTTTCAATTCGATTTGATTCGATTCGATTCGTTTCGATTCTCTTTGATGTTTTTTGATTCGATCTTTTCAACCGATTTAATTCGATTCGATTCATTTCGATTCGAATGTTTCGTTTCTATTCTTTTTAATTCGATTCTTTTCGATTCGATTCGATTCGATTTTTTTTCTTTTCGCTTCTTTTCGATTCGATTCGATTCGCCTCTTTTCGTTTCGATTCTATTGTTTTGGATTCGATTTGATTCCTTTCGTTTCGATTAGATTCTCTTCGATTCGATTCTTTTCGATTCAGTTCTTTTCGATTCGGTTCGATTTGATTCTTCTCCATTCGATTCGATTCGATTCGATAAGATTCTTTTCGTTCGATTCAATTCTGTTCGATTCTATTCGATTCGATTCGATTCGATTATTTTCAGTTCGATTCTTTTCGTTTCGATTCGATTCTGCTCGATTCTTTTCGATTTGATTCGATTCGATCATTTGGATTCAATTTGTTACATTTCGATTCGATTCTTTTCTATTCAGGTCGATTCGATTCTTTTTGATTCAGTTCGATTCAATTCTTTTCAACTCAATTCGATTCGGTTCGATTCTTTTCGATTCGATATGATTCGATTCGATTCAACTCAACTCGATTCTTTTCGATTCGATTTTTTTCGATCGATTCCTTTCAATTCGATTCGATTGGATTCTTTTTCGTTTCAATTAGATTCTTTTCGATTTTACTTGATTCGAATCTTATCAATTCGATTCGGTACTGTTCGATTCGATTCTATTCAATTCAATTCGATTGGAATCGATTCTTTTCGATTCAATTCGATTCGATTCGATACGATTCTTTTCGATTGTATTCGATTCGATTCTTTTCGGTTCTCTTCGATTCGATTCTTTTCGATTCAATTCGATATGATTCGATTCTTTTCGATTCCATTCGATTCTTTTCTATTCGATTCGATTCGATTATTTTCGATTCAATTCGGTTTGATTCGATTATTTTCAACTCAATTCGATCGACTCGGTTCAGTTATTTTCGATTCGATTCGATTCGATTATTTTCGATTCGATAAGATTACTTTCGATTCGATTATTTTCGATTCGATTTCATTATTTTCAATTCAATTCATTTCGATGTTTTTCGATTCGATTCAATGCGAATCAACTATTTTCTATTAGATTCGCTTCAATTATTTTCTTTTTTTTTCTAAATTTTTTATTTATTTATGATAGTCACAGAGAGAGAGAGAGAGGCAGAGATAGGCAGAGGGAGAAGCAAGCTCCAAGCACCGGGAGCCCTATGTGGGATTTGATCCCGGGTCTCCAGGATCGCGCCCTGGGCCAAAGGCAGGCACTAAACCGCTGCCCCCTCCCAGGAATCCCCGCTTCAATTATTTTCGATTTGATTTGATTCGGTTATTTTCAATTCGATTCCATTTGATTATTTTCATTTCGGTTCGGTACGATTCGATTCTATTATTTTCGATTCGATTCGTTTCGTATCCATTCGAATCGTTTTGATTCCTTTCGGTTTTCGATTTGAATCGATTCTTTTCTTTTCGATTCGATTCTTTTCTATTCGGTTTGATTTTTTTGATTTGAATCGACTCGATTCTTTTTGATTCAAGTATATAAGATTCGATCCGATTCTTTTCGATTCAAATCGATACGATTCTTTTCGATTTGATTCGATTCGTTTTGATTCGACTCGATTCTTTTCGATTCAATTCTTTTCGATTCAATGAAATACGGTTCTATTCTTTTCGATTCGATTTGATTTGATTCTTTTTGATTCCATACGATTCGATTTGATTCTTTTCGATTTGATTCGATTCAACTCGATACTTTTCAAATCGATCATTTCGATCGATTCGATTCGATTCTTTTCATTTCGATTCGATTCTTTTCGATTTGATTCAATTCTTTTCAATTCGATTCGATTCGATTCTTTTCGTTTCGATTTGATTCTCTTCTATTTTATTTGATTCGATTCATTTCAATTAGATTCGATACTGTTCGATTCGATTCTTTTCGATTCAGGTCGATTGGAATCGATTCGATTCTTTCGGTTCTATTCGATTCGATTCGATACGATTCTCTTCGATTCGATTCTTTTCGGTCTGTTCGATTCGATTCTTTTCGATTCAGTTCGATTCGATTCTTTTGGACTCGATTCGATTCTTTGCGCTTTGATATGATTCGATTCGTTTCGACTTTTTTCGATTCGTGTCGATTCGAATCTATTCGATTCTTTTCTATTCAATTCGATTCGATTGATTCTTTTCGATTCAATTCCATTCGATTCTATTCTTTTCGATTCTTTTCGATTCGATACGATTCGATTCGATTCTTTTTGATTCGATTTTTTCGATTCGATTCTTTTCAATTTGATTCGATTCTTTTCAATTTGATTCTTTTCGATTCGATTCGATTCGCCTCTTGTCGTTTCGATTCGATTCTTTTTGATTCGATTCGATTCGATTCTTTTTGTTTCGATTATATTCTCTTCGATTCGATTCTTTTCGATTCGATTCGATTTGATACGATTCGCTTCTTTTCGATTCGATTCTTCTCGAATCGATTCAATTCAATTCGATTCTTTTCGATTCGATTCTTTTCGATTTGATTCGATTCGATCATTTGGATTCCACTTGTTACATTTCGATTCGAATCTTTTCGATTCGATTCGATTCAATTCTTTTGGATTTCATTGGATTGATTTAGATAATTTTTGATTCGATTCGATTCTTTTACCCTAGCTTCGATGTGATTCTACTCGATTCAATTCATTTCGATTCTTCTTGATTCAATTCTTTTCGATTCTTTTTGATTCGGTTTGATTCTTTTCGATTCCATTCGATTCTTTTCGATTCGATTTAATTGTTTTTGAATCCATTTGATTCGATTCGATTATTTTCGATTCGACTCGATTGGATTCGATTCGGTTCGATTATCGATTCGATTCAATTCCAATTATTTTTGATTCGACTCGATTTGATTATTTTTTATTCAATTCGATTCAATTATTTTCGATTCGATGCAATTCGATTCGATTCTTCTCATTTCAATTCAATTCGATTCTTTCGAATTCGATTCGATTCGATTCTTTGTGTTTCGATTCGATCCTTTTCGATTTGAGTCAATTCTTTTCAATTCGATTTGATATTCTTCGATTCAATTCTTTTCGATTCGATTCGATTCGATTCTTTTCGATTCGATTCGATTCCATTCGATTCGATTCTTTTCGATTCAATACGATTCGATCGATTCTTTTCGATGCGAATCAATTCGATTCCATTCTTTTTGATTCGATTCGATTCGATTCTTTTAGATTTGATTTGATACGATTCTTTTCAATTCGATTTGATTCAATTCGATTCGTTTCGATTCTCTTTGATGTTTTTTGATTCGATCTTTTCAACCGATTTAATTCGATTCGATTCATTTCGATTTGATTCGATTCGAATTTTTCGATTCTATTCTTTTCAATTCGATTCTTTTCGATTCGATTCGATTCGATTTTTTTCTATTCGCTTCTTTTCGATTCGATTCGATTCGCCTCTTTTCGTTTCGATTCTATTCTTTTGGATTCGATTTGATTCTTTTCGTTTCGATTAGATTCTCTTCGATTCGATTCTTTTCGATTCAGTTCTTTTCGATTCGGTTCGATTTGATTCTTCTCCATTCGATTCGATTCGATTCTTTTCGATTCGATTCGATAAGATTCTTTTCGTTCGATTCAATTCTATTCGATTCTATTCGATTCGATTCGATTCGATTATTTTCAGTTCGATTCTTTTCGTTTCGATTCGATTCTGCTCGATTCTTTTCGATTTGATTCGATTCGATCATTTGGATTCAATTTGTTACATTTCGATTCGATTCTTTTCTATTCAGTTCGATTCGATTCTTTTAGATTCAGTTCGATTCGATTCTTTTCAATTCGATTCGATTCTTTTCGATTTGATTCAATTCTTTTCAATTCGATTCGATTCGATTCTTTTCGTTTCGATTTTTTCAATTCGATTCCTTTCAATTCGATTCGATTGGATTCTTTTCGTTTCAATTAGATTCTTTTCGATTTTATTTGATTCGAATCTTATCAATTCGATTCGGTACTGTTCGATTCGATTCTTTTCGATTCAGTTCGATTCGATTCTTTTTGATTCGATTCGATTCTTTTCGCTTTGATATGATTCGATTCGTTTCGACTTTTTTCGATTCGTGTCGATTCGAATCTATTCGATTCTTTTCTATTCAATTCGATTCGATTGATTCTTTTCGATTCGATTCCATTCGATTCTATTCTTTTCAATTCGATTCGATTCTTTTCGATTCGATTCGATTCTTTTTGATTCGATTTTTTCGATTCGATTCTTTTCAATTTGATTCGATTCTTTTCAATTTGATTCTTTTCGATTCGATTCGATTCGCCTCTTGTCGTTTCGATTCGATTCTTTTTGATTCGATTCGATTCGATTCTTTTTGTTTCGATTATATTCTCTTCGATTCGATTCTTTTCGATTCGATTCGATTCTTTTCGATTCGATTCTTCTCGAATCGATTCAATTCAATTCGATTCTTTTCGATTCGATTCTTTTCGATTTGATTCGATTCGATCATTTGGATTCCACTTGTTACATTTCGATTCGAATCTTTTCGATTCGATTCGATTCAATTCTTTTGGATTTCATTGGATTGAGTTAGATAATTTTTGATTCGATTCGATTCTTTTACCCTAGCTTCGATGTGATTCTACTCGATTCAATTCATTTCGATTCTTCTTGATTCAATTCTTTTCGATTCTTTTTGATTCGGTTTGATTCTTTTCGATTCCATTCGATTCTTTTCGATTCGATTTAATTGTTTTTGAATCCATTTGATTCGATTCGATTATTTTCGATTCGACTCGATTGGATTCGATTCGGTTCGATTATCGATTCGATTCAATTCCAATTATTTTTGATTCGACTCGATTTGATTATTTTTTATTCAATTCGATTCAATTATTTTCGATTCGATGCAATTCGATTCGATTCTTCTCATTTCAATTCAATTCGATTCTTTCGAATTCGATTCGATTCGATTCTTTGTGTTTCGATTCGATCCTTTTCGATTTGAGTCAATTCTTTTCAATTCGATTTGATATTCTTCGATTCAATTCTTTTCGATTCGATTCGATTCGATTCTTTTCGATTCGATTCGATTCCATTCGATTCGATTCTTTTCGATTCAATACGATTCGATCGATTCTTTTCGATGCGAATCAATTCGATTCCATTCTTTTTGATTCGATTCGATTCGATTCTTTTAGATTTGATTTGATACGATTCTTTTCAATTCGATTTGATTCGATTCGATTCGTTTCGATTCGTTTCGATTCTCTTTGATGTTTTTTGATTCGATCTTTTCAACCGATTTAATTCGATTCGATTCATTTCGATTTGATTCGATTCGAATTTTTCGATTCTATTCTTTTCAATTCGATTCTTTTCGATTCGATTCGATTCGATTTTTTTCTATTCGCTTCTTTTCGATTCGATTCGATTTGCCTCTTTTCGTTTCGATTCTATTCTTTTGGATTCGATTTGATTCTTTTCGTTTCGATTAGATTCTCTTCGATTCGATTCTTTTCGATTCAGTTCTTTTCGATTCGGTTCGATTTGATTCTTCTCCATTCGATTCGATTCGATTCTTTTCGATTCGATTCGATAAGATTCTTTTCGTTCGATTCAATTCTATTCGATTCTATTCGATTCGATTCGATTCGATTATTTTCAGTTCGATTCTTTTCGTTTCGATTCGATTCTGCTCGATTCTTTTCGATTTGATTCGATTCGATCATTTGGATTCAATTTGTTACATTTCGATTCGATTCTTTTCTATTCAGTTCGATTCGATTCTTTTTGATTCAGTTCGATTCGATTCTTTTCAATTCGATTCGATTCTTTTCGATTTGATTCAATTCTTTTCAATTCGATTCGATTCGATTCTTTTCGTTTCGATTTTTTCAATTCGATTCCTTTCAATTCGATTCGATTGGATTCTTTTCGTTTCAATTAGATTCTTTTCGATTTTATTTGATTCGAATCTTATCAATTCGATTCGGTACTGTTCGATTCGATTCTTTTCGATTCAGTTCGATTCGATTCTTTTTGATTCGATTCGATTCTTTTCGCTTTGATATGATTCGATTCGTTTCGACTTTTTTCGATTCGTGTCGATTCGAATCTATTCGATTCTTTTCTATTCAATTCGATTCGATTGATTCTTTTCGATTCGATTCCATTCGATTCTATTCTTTTCAATTCGATTCGATTCTTTTCGATTCGATTCGATTCTTTTTGATTCGATTTTTTCGATTCGATTCTTTTCAATTTGATTCGATTCTTTTCAATTTGATTCTTTTCGATTCGATTCGATTCGCCTCTTGTCGTTTCGATTCGATTCTTTTTGATTCGATTCGATTCGATTCTTTTTGTTTCGATTATATTCTCTTCGATTCGATTCTTTTCGATTCGATTCGCTTCTTTTCGATTCGATTCTTCTCGAATCGATTCAATTCAATTCGATTCTTTTCGATTCGATTCTTTTCGATTTGATTCGATTCGATCATTTGGATTCCACTTGTTACATTTCGATTCGAATCTTTTCGATTCGATTCGATTCAATTCTTTTGGATTTCATTGGATTGATTTAGATAATTTTTGATTCGATTCGATTCTTTTACCCTAGCTTCGATGTGATTCTACTCGATTCAATTCATTTCGATTCTTCTTGATTCAATTCTTTTCGATTCTTTTTGATTCGGTTTGATTCTTTTCGATTCAATTCGATTCTTTTCGATTCGATTTAATTGTTTTTGAATCCATTTGATTCGATTCGATTATTTTCGATTCGACTCGATTGGATTCGATTCGGTTCGATTATCGATTCGATTCAATTCCAATTATTTTTGATTCGACTCGATTTGATTATTTTTTATTCAATTCGATTCAATTATTTTCGATTCGATGCAATTCGATTCGATTCTTCTCATTTCAATTCAATTCGATTCTTTCGAATTCGATTCGATTCGATTCTTTGTGTTTCGATTCGATTCTTTTCGATTTGAGTCAATTCTTTTCAATTCGATTTGATATTCTTCGATTCGATTCTTTTCGATTCGATTCTTTTCGATTCGATTCGTTTCGATTCGATTCTTCGATTCGATTCGATTCGATTCTTTTCGATTCAATACGATTCGATCGATTCTTTTCAATGCGAATCAATTCGATTCCATTCTTTTTGATTCGATTCGATTCGATTCGATTATTTTTATTTATTTTTTTTTATTTTTACTTATTTATGATAGTCACAGAGAGAAAGAGAGAGAGGGGCAGAGACATAGGCAGTGGGAGAAGCAGGCTCCATGCACCGGGAGCCCGACATGGGATTCGATCCCGGGTCTCCAGGATCGCGCCCTGTGCCAAAGGCAGGCGGTAAACCGCTGCACCACCCAGGGATCCCGATTCGATTCTTTTAGATTTGATTTGATACGATTCTTTTCAATTCGATTTGATTCGATTCGATTCGTTTTGATTCTCTTTGATGTTCTTTGATTCGATCTTTTCAACCGATTTAATTCGATTCGATTCATTTCGATTCGAATGTTTCGATTCTATTCTTTTTAATTCGATTCTTTTCGATTCGATTCGATTCGATTTTTTTCTTTTCGCTTCTTTTCGATTCGATTCGATTCGCCTCTTTTCGTTTCGATTCTATTGTTTTGGATTCGATTTGATTCCTTTCGTTTCGATTAGATTCTCTTCGATTCGATTCTTTTCGATTCAGTTCTTTTCGATTCGGTTCGATTTGATTCTTCTCCATTCGATTCGATTCGATTCGATAAGATTCTTTTCATTCGATTCAATTCTGTTCGATTCGATTCGATTCGATTCGATTATTTTCAGTTCGATTCTTTTCGTTTCGATTCGATTCTGCTCGATTCTTTTCGATTTGATTCGATTCGATCATTTGGATTCAATTTGTTACATTTCGATTCGATTCTTTTCTATTCAGGTCGATTCGATTCTTTTTGATTCAGTTCGATTCAATTCTTTTCAACTCAATTCGATTCGGTTCGATTCTTTTCGATTCGATATGATTCGATTCGATTCAACTCAACTCGATTCTTTTCGATTCGATTTTTTCGATTCGATTCCTTTCAATTCGATTCGATTGGATTCTTTTCGTTTCAATTAGATTCTTTTCGATTTTACTTGATTCGAATCTTATCAATTCGATTCGGTACTGTTCGATTCGATTCTATTCAATTCAATTCGATTGGAATCGATTCTTTTCGATTCAATTCGATTCGATTCGATACGATTCTTTTCGATTGTATTCGATTCGATTCTTTTCGGTTCTCTTCGATTCGATTCTTTTCGATTCAATTCGATATGATTCGATTCTTTTCGATTCCATTCGATTCTTTTCTATTCGATTCGATTCGATTATTTTCGATTCAATTCGGTTTGATTCGATTATTTTCAACTCAATTCGATCGACTCGGTTCAGTTATTTTCGATTCGATTCGATTCGATTATTTTCGATTCGATAAGATTACTTTCGATTCGATTATTTTCGATTCGATTTCATTATTTTCAATTCAATTCATTTCGATGTTTTTCGATTCGATTCAATGCGAATCAACTATTTTCTATTAGATTCGCTTCAATTATTTTCTTTTTTTTTCTAAATTTTTTATTTATTTATGATAGTCACAGAGAGAGAGAGAGAGGCAGAGATAGGCAGAGGGAGAAGCAAGCTCCAAGCACCGGGAGCCCTATGTGGGATTTGATCCCGGGTCTCCAGGATCGCGCCCTGGGCCAAAGGCAGGCACTAAACCGCTGCCCCTCCCAGGAATCCCCGCTTCAATTATTTTCGATTTGATTTGATTCGGTTATTTTCAATTCGATTCCATTTGATTATTTTCATTTCGGTTCGGTACGATTCGATTCTATTATTTTCGATTCGATTCGTTTCGTATCCATTCGAATCGTTTTGATTCCTTTCGGTTTTCGATTTGAATCGATTCTTTTCTTTTCGATTCGATTCTTTTCTATTCGGTTTGATTTTTTTGATTTGAATCGACTCGATTCTTTTTGATTCAAGTATATAAGATTCGATCCGATTCTTTTCGATTCAAATCGATACGATTCTTTTCGATTTGATTCGATTCGTTTTGATTCGACTCGATTCTTTTCGATTCAATTCTTTTCGATTCAATGAAATACGGTTCTATTCTTTTCGATTCGATTTGATTTGATTCTTTTTGATTCCATACGATTCGATTTGATTCTTTTCGATTTGATTCGATTCAACTCGATACTTTTCAAATCGATCATTTCGATCGATTCGATTCGATTCTTTTCATTTCGATTCGATTCTTTTCGATTTGATTCAATTCTTTTCAATTCGATTCGATTCGATTCTTTTCGTTTCGATTTGATTCTCTTCTATTTTATTTGATTCGATTCATTTCAATTAGATTCGATACTGTTCGATTCGATTCTTTTCGATTCAGGTCGATTGGAATCGATTCGATTCTTTCGGTTCTATTCGATTCGATTCGATACGATTCTCTTCGATTCGATTCTTTTCGGTCTGTTCGATTCTATTCATTTCGATTCAGTTCGATTCGATTCTTTTGGACTCGATTCGATTCTTTGCGCTTTGATATGATTCGATTCGTTTCGACTTTTTTCGATTCGTGTCGATTCGAATCTATTCGATTCTTTTCTATTCAATTCGATTCGATTGATTCTTTTGGATTCGATTCCATTCGATTCTATTCTTTTCGATTCTTTTCGATTCGATACGATTCGATTCGATTCTTTTTGATTCGATTTTTTCGATTCGATTCTTTTCAATTTGATTCGATTCTTTTCAATTTGATTCTTTTCGATTCGATTCGATTCGCCTCTTGTCGTTTCGATTCGATTCTTTTTGATTCGATTCGATTCGATTCTTTTTGTTTCGATTATATTCTCTTCGATTCGATTCTTTTCGATTCGATTCGATTTGATACGATTCGCTTCTTTTCGATTCGATTCTTCTCGAATCGATTCAATTCAATTCGATTCTTTTCGATTCGATTCTTTTCGATTTGATTCGATTCGATCATTTGGATTCCACTTGTTACATTTCGATTCGAATCTTTTCGATTCGATTCGATTCAATTCTTTTGGATTTCATTGGATTGATTTAGATAATTTTTTATTCGATTCGATTCTTTTACCCTAGCTTCGATGTGATTCTACTCGATTCAATTCATTTCGATTCTTCTTGATTCAATTCTTTTCGATTCTTTTTGATTCGGTTTGATTCTTTTCGATTCCATTCGATTCTTTTCGATTCGATTTAATTGTTTTTGAATCCATTTGATTCGATTCGATTATTTTCGATTCGACTCGATTGGATTCGATTCGGTTCGATTATCGATTCGATTCAATTCCAATTATTTTTGATTCGACTCGATTTGATTATTTTTTATTCAATTCGATTCAATTATTTTCAATTCGATGCAATTCGATTCGATTCTTCTCATTTCAATTCAATTCGATTCTTTCGAATTCGATTCGATTCGATTCTTTGTGTTTCGATTCGATCCTTTTCGATTTGAGTCAATTCTTTTCAATTCGATTTGATATTCTTCGATTCAATTCTTTTCGATTCGATTCGATTCGATTCTTTTCGATTCGATTCGATTCCATTCGATTCGATTCTTTTCGATTCAATACGATTCGATCGATTCTTTTCGATGCGAATCAATTCGATTCCATTCTTTTTGATTCGATTCGATTCGATTCTTTTAGATTTGATTTGATACGATTCTTTTCAATTCGATTTGATTCAATTCGATTCGTTTCGATTCTCTTTGATGTTTTTTGATTCGATCTTTTCAACCGATTTAATTCGATTCGATTCATTTCGATTTGATTCGATTCGAATTTTTCGATTCTATTCTTTTCAATTCGATTCTTTTCGATTCGATTCGATTCGATTTTTTTCTATTCGCTTCTTTTCGATTCGATTCGATTCGCCTCTTTTCGTTTCGATTCTATTCTTTTGGATTCGATTTGATTCTTTTCGTTTCGATTAGATTCTCTTCGATTCGATTCTTTTCGATTCAGTTCTTTTCGATTCGGTTCGATTTGATTCTTCTCCATTCGATTCGATTCGATTCTTTTCGATTCGATTCGATAAGATTCTTTTCGTTCGATTCAATTCTATTCGATTCTATTCGATTCGATTCGATTCGATTATTTTCAGTTCGATTCTTTTCGTTTCGATTCGATTCTGCTCGATTCTTTTCGATTTGATTCGATTCGATCATTTGGATTCAATTTGTTACATTTCGATTCGATTCTTTTCTATTCAGTTCGATTCGATTCTTTTAGATTCAGTTCGATTCGATTCTTTTCAATTCGATTCGATTCTTTTCGATTTGATTCAATTCTTTTCAATTCGATTCGATTCGATTCTTTTCGTTTCGATTTTTTCGATTCGATTCCTTTCAATTCGATTCGATTGGATTCTTTTCGTTTCAATTAGATTCTTTTCGATTTTATTTGATTCGAATCTTATCAATTCGATTCGGTACTGTTCGATTCGATTCTTTTCGATTCAGTTCGATTCGATTCTTTTTGATTCGATTCGATTCTTTTCGCTTTGATATGATTCGATTCGTTTCGACTTTTTTCGATTCGTGTCGATTCGAATCTATTCGATTCTTTTCTATTCAATTCGATTCGATTGATTCTTTTCGATTCGATTCCATTCGATTCTATTCTTTTCAATTCGATTCGATTCTTTTCGATTCGATTCGATTCTTTTTGATTCGATTTTTTCGATTCGATTCTTTTCAATTTGATTCGATTCTTTTCAATTTGATTCTTTTCGATTCGATTCGATTCGCCTCTTGTCGTTTCGATTCGATTCTTTTTGATTCGATTCGATTCGATTCTTTTTGTTTCGATTATATTCTCTTCGATTCGATTCTTTTCGATTCGATTCGATTCTTTTCGATTCGATTCTTCTCGAATCGATTCAATTCAATTCGATTCTTTTCGATTCGATTCTTTTCGATTTGATTCGATTCGATCATTTGGATTCCACTTGTTACATTTCGATTCGAATCTTTTCGATTCGATTCAATTCAATTCTTTTGGATTTCATTGGATTGATTTAGATAATTTTTGATTCGATTCGATTCTTTTACCCTAGCTTCGATGTGATTCTACTCGATTCAATTCATTTCGATTCTTCTTGATTCAATTCTTTTCGATTCTTTTTGATTCGGTTTGATTCTTTTCGATTCAATTCGATTCTTTTCGATTCGATTTAATTGTTTTTGAATCCCTTTGATTCGATTCGATTATTTTCGATTCGACTCGATTGGATTCGATTCGGTTCGATTATCGATTCGATTCAATTCCAATTATTTTTGATTCGACTCGATTTGATTATTTTTTATTCAATTCGATTCAATTATTTTCGATTCGATGCAATTCGATTCGATTCTTCTCATTTCAATTCAATTCGATTCTTTCGAATTCGATTCGATTCGATTCTTTGTGTTTCGATTCGATCCTTTTCGATTTGAGTCAATTCTTTTCAATTCGATTTGATATTCTTCGATTCAATTCTTTTCGATTCGATTCTTTTCGATTCGATTCGTTTCGATTCGATTCTTCGATTCGATTCGATTCGATTCTTTTCGATTCAATACGATTCGATCGATTCTTTTCGATGCGAATCAATTAGATTCCATTCTTTTTGATTCGATTCGATTCGATTCTTTTATTTTTTTTATTTTTATTTATTTATGATTGTCACAGAGAGAAAGAGAGAGAGGGGCAGAGACATAGGCAGTGGGAGAAGCAGGCTCCATGCACCGGGAGCCCGACATGGGATTCGATCCCGGGTCTCCAGGATCGCGCCCTGGGCCAAAGGCAGGCGCTAAACCGCTGCACCACCCAGGGATCCCGATTCGATTCTTTTAGATTTGATTTGATACGATTCTTTTCAATTCGATTTGATTCGATTCGATTCGTTTCGATTCTCTTTGATGTTTTTTGATTCGATCTTTTCAACCGATTTGATTCGATTCGATTCATTTCGATTCGAATGTTTCGATTCTATTCTTTTTAATTCGATTCTTTTCGATTCGATTCGATTCGATTTTTTTCTATTCGCTTCTTTTCGATTCGATTCGATTCGCCTCTTTTCGTTTCGATTCTATTGTTTTGGATTCGATTTGATTATTTTCGTTTCGATTAGATTCTCTTCGATTCGATTCTTTTCGATTCAGTTCTTTTCGATTCGGTTCGATTTGATTCTTCTCCATTCGATTCGATTCTTTTCGATTCGATTCGATTCGATAAGGTTCTTTTCGTTCGATTCAATTCTGTTCGATTCTATTCGATTCGATTCGATTCGATTATTTTCAGTTCGATTCTTTTCGTTTCGATTCGATTCTGTTCGATTCTTTTCGATTTGATTCGATTCGATCATTTCGATTCAATTTGTTACATTTTGATTCGATTCTTTTCTATTCAGTTCGATTCGATTCTTTTCGATTCAGTTCGATTCGATTCTTTTCAACTCAATTCGATTCGGTTCGATTCTTTTCGATTCGATATCATTCGATTCGATTCAACTCAACTCGATTCTTTTCGATTCGATTTTTTCGATTCGATTCCTTTCAATTCGATTCGATTGGATTCTTTTCGTTTCAATTAGATTCTTTTCAATTTTATTTGATTCGAATCTTACCAATTCGATTCGATACTGTTCGATTCGATTCTATTCAATTCAATTCGATTGGAATCGATTCTTTTCGATTCAATTCGATTCGATTCGATACGATTCTTTTCGATTGTATTCGATTCGATTCTTTTCGGTTCTCTTCGATTCGATTCTTTTCGATTCAATTCGATATCATTCGATTCTTTTCGATTCCATTCGATACGATTCGATTCTTTTTGATTCAATTCGATATGATTCGATTCTTTTCGATTCCATTCGATTCTTTTCTATTCGATTCGATTCGATTATTTTCGATTCAATTCGGTTCGATTCGATTATTTTCAACTCAATTCGATCGACTCGGTTCAATTATTTTCGATTCGATTCGATTCGATTATTTTCGATTCGATAAGATTACTTTCGATTCGATTATTTTCGATTCGATTTCATTTTTTTCAATTCAGTTCATTTCGATGTTTTTCGATTCGTTTCAAGGCGAATCGATTATTTTCTATTAGATTCGCTTCAATTATTTTCGATTTGATTTGATTCGGTTATTTTCAATTCGATTCCATTTGATTATTTTCATTTCGATTCGGTGCGATTCGATTCTATTATTTTCGATTCGTTTCGTATCCATTCGAATCGTTTTGATTCCTTTCGGTTTTCGATTTGAATCGATTCTTTTCAATTCGATTCTTTTCTATTCGGTTTGATTTTTTTGATTTGAATCGACTCGATTCTTTTTGATTCAAGTATATAAGATCCGATCCGATTCTTTTCGATTCAAATCGATACGATTCTTTTCGAATTGTTTCGATTCGTTTTGATTCGACTCGATTCTTTTCGATTCAATTCTTTTCGATTCAATGAAATACGATTTTATTCGATTCGATTCGATTTGATTCTTTTTGATTCGATACGATTCGATTTGATTCTTTTCGATTTGATTCGATTCAACTCGATACTTTTCAATTCGATCATTTCGATCGATTCGATTCGATTCTTTTCATTTCGATTCGATTCTTTTCGATTCGATTCAATTCTTTTCAATTCGATTCGATTCGATTCTTTTCGTTTCGATTTGATTCTCTTCTATTTTATTTGATTCGATTCATTTCAATTAGATTCGATACTGTTCGATTCGATTCTTTTCGATTCAGGTCGATTGGAATAGATTCGATTCTTTCGGTTCTATTCGATTCGATTCGATACGATTCTCTTCGATTCGATTCTTTTCGGTCTGTTCGATTCGATTCTTTTCGATTCAGTTCGATTTGATTCTTTTTGATTCGATTCTATTCTTTTCGCTTTGATATGATTCGATTCGTTTCGACTTTTTTCGATTCGTGTCGATTCGAATCTATTCGATTCTTTTCTATTCATTTCGATTCGATTGATTCTTTTCGATTCGATTCCATTCGATTCTATTCTTTTCGATTCGATTTGATTCTTTTCGATTCGATACGATTCGATTCGATTCTTTTTGATTCGATTTTTTCGATTCGATTCTTTTCAATTCGATTCGATTCTTTTCAATTTGATTCTTTTCGATTCGATTCGATTCGCCTCTTGTCGTTTCGATTCGATTCTTTTCGATTCGATTCGATTCGATACGATTCGATTTTTTTCGATTCGATTCTTCTCGAATCGATTCACATCAATTCGATTCTTTTCGATTCGATTCTTTTCGATTTGATTCGATTCGATCATTTGGATTCCATTTGTTACATTTCGATTCGAATCTTTTCGATTCGATTCGATTCAATTCTTTTGGATTTCATTGGATTGATTTAGATAATTTTTGATTCGACTCGATTCTTTTACCCTAGCTTCGATTTTATTCTACTCGATTCAATTCTTTTCGATTCTTCTTGATTCAATTCTTTTCGATTCTTTTTGATTCGGTTTGATTCTTTTCGATTCGATTCGATTTAATTGTTTTTGTTTTTTTTTGTTTTTTTTATTGTTGTTCAATTTACTAACATACAGAATAACACCCAGTTCCCGTCACCCTTTCACTCCCACCCCCCGCCCTCCTCCCCTTCTACCACCCCTAGTTCGTTTCCCAGAGTTAGCAGTCTTTACGTTCTGTCTCCCTTTCTGATATTTCCCACACATTTCTTCTCCCTTCCCTTATTTTCCCTTTCACTATTATTTATATTCCCCAAATGAATGAGAACATATAATGTTTGTCCTTCTCCGACTGACTTACTTCACTCAGCATAATACCCTCCAGTTCCATCCACGTTGAAGCAAATGGTGGGTATTTGTCATTTCTAATAGCTGAGTAATATTCCATTGTATATATAAACCACATCTTCTTTATCCATTCATCTTTCGTTGGACACCGAGGCTCCTTCCACAGTTTGGCTATCGTGGCCATTGCTGCTAGAAACATCGGGGTGCAGGTGTCCCGGCGTTTCATTGCATTTGTATCTTTGGGGTAAATCCCCAACAGTGCAATTGCTGGGTCGTAGGGCAGGTCTATTTTTAACTGTTTGAGGAACCTCCACACAGTTTTCCAGAGTGGCTGCACCAGTTCACATTCCCACCAACAGTGTAAGAGGGTTCCCTTTTCTCCGCATCCTCTCCAACATTTGTTGTTTCCTGCCTTGTTAATTTTCCCCATTCTCACTGGTGTGAGGTGGTATCTCATTGTGGTTTTGATTTGTATTTCCCTGATGGCAAGTGATGCAGAGCATTTTCTCATATGCATGTTGGCCATGTCTATGTCTTCCTCTGTGAGATTTCTGTTCATGTCTTTTGCCCATTTCATGATTGGATTGTTTGTTTCTTTGGTGTTGCAGTTTAATAAGTTCTTTATAGATCTTGGAAACTAGCCCTTTGTCTGATATGTCATTTGCAAATATCTTCTCCCATTCTGTAGGTTGTCTTTGAGTTTTGTTGACTGTATCCTTTGCTGTGCAAAAGATTCTTATCTTGATGAAGTCCCAATAGTTCATTTTTGCTTTGTTTCTTTTGCCTTCGTGGATGTATCTTGCAAGAAGTTACTATGGCCGAGTTCAAAAAGGGTGTTGCCTGTGTTCTTCTCTAGGATTTTGATGGAATCTTGTCTCACATTTTAGATCTTTCATCCATTTTGAGTTTATCTTTGTGTATGGTGAAAGAGAGTGGTCTAGTTTCATTCTTCTGCATGTGGATGTCCAATTTTCCCAGCACCATTTATTGAAGATACTGTCTTTCTTCCAATGGATAGTCTTTCCTCCTTTATCGAATATTAGTTGCCCATAAAGTTCAGGGTCCACTTCTGGATTCTCTATTCTGTTCCACTGATCTATGTGTCTGTTTTTGTGCCAGTACCACACTGTCTTGATGACCACAGCTTTGTAGTACAACCTGAAATCTGGCATTGTGATGCCCCCAGATATGGTTTTCTTTTTTAAAATTCCCCTGGCTATTCGGGGTCTTTTCTGATTCCACACAAATCTTAAAATAATTTGTTCTAACTCTCTGAAGAAAGTCCATGGTATTTTGATAGGGATTGCATTAAACGTGTACATTGCCCTGGGTAACATTGACATTTTCACAATATTAATTCTGCCAATCCATGAGCATGGAATATTTTTCCATCTCTTTGTGTCTTCCTCAATTTCTTTCAGAAGTGTTCTATAGTTTTGAGGGTATAGATCCTTTACATCTTTGGTGAGGTTTATTCCTAGGTATCTTATGCTTTTGGGTGCAATTGTAAATGGGATTGACTCCTTAATTTCTCTTTCTTCAGTCTCATTGTTAGTGTATGGAAATGCCACTGACTTCTAGGCATTGATTTTGTATCCTGCCACGCTACCGAATTGCTGTATGAGTTCTAGCAATCTTGGGGTGGAGACTTTTGGGTTTTCTATGTAGAGTATCATGTCATCGGTGAAGAGGGAGAGTTTGACTTCTTCTTTGCCAATTTGAATGCCTTTAATGTCTTTTTGTTGTCTGATTGCTGAGGCTAGGACTTCCAGTACTATGTTGAATAGCAGTGGTGAGAGTGGACATCCCTGTCTTGTTCCTGATCTTAGGGGAAAGGCTCCCAGTGCTTCCCCATTGAGAATGATATTTGCTGTGGGCTTTTCATAGATGGCTTTTAAGATGTCGAGGAATGTTCCCTCTATCCCTACGCTCTGAAGAGTTTTGATCAGGAATGGATGCTGTATTTTGTCCAATGCTTTCTCTGCATCCAATGAGAGGATCATATGGTTCTTGGTTTTTCTCTTGCTGATATGATGAATCACATTGATTGTTTTACGGGTGTTGAACCAGCCTGGTGTCCCAGGGATAAATCCTACTTGGTCATGGTGAATAATTTTCTTAATGTACTGTTGGATCCTATTGGCCAGTATCTTGTTGAGAATTTTTGCATCCATGTTCATCAGGGATATTGGTCTGTAATTCTCCTTTTTGGCGGGGTCTTTGTCTGGCTTTGGAATTAAGGTGATGCTGGCTTCATAGAACGAATTTGGAAGTACTCCATCTCTTTCTATCTTTCCAAACAGCTTTAGGAGAATAGGTATGATTTCTTCTTTAAACGTTTGATAAAATTCTCCTGGGAAGCCATCTGGCCCTGGACTCTTGTGTCTTGGGAGGTTTTTGATGACTGCTTCAATTTCCTCCCTGGTTATTGGCCTGTTCAGGTTTTCTATTTCTTCCTGTTCCAGTTTTGGTAGTTTGTGGCTTTCCAGGAATGCGTCCATTTCTTCTAGATTGCCTAATTTATTGGCGTATTGCTGTTCATAATATGTTTTTAAAATCGTTTGTATTTCCTTGGTGTTGGTAGTGAGCTCTCCTTTCTTATTCATGATTTTATTAATTTGAGTCTTCTCTCTCTTCTTTTTAATAAGGCTGGCTAATGGTTTATCTATCTTATTAATTCTTTCAAAGAACCAACTCCTGGTTCTGTTGATCTGTTCCACAGTTCTTCTGGTCTCGATTTCGTTGAGTTCTGCTCGAATCTTTATTAACTCCCTTCTTCTCTTGGGTGTCGATCTATTTGCTGTTTTTTCTCTAGCTCCTTTATGTGTAAGGTTAGCTTTTGTATTTGAGTTCTTTCCAGTTTTTGAATGGATGCTTGTATTGCGATGTATTTCCCCCTTAGGACTGCTTTTGCTGCATCCCAAAGATTTTGAACGGTTGTATCTTCATTCTCATTAGTTTCCATGAATCTTTTTTAATTCTTCCTTAATTTCCTGGTTGACCCTTTTATCATTTAGCAGGATGGTCCTTAACCTCCATGTGTTTGAGGTCCTTCCAAACTTCTTGTTGTGATTTAGTTCTAATTTCAAGGCATTATGGTTCGAGAATATGCAGGGGACAATCCCAATCTTTTGGTATCGGTTCAGACCCGATTTGTGACCCAATATGTGGTCTATTCTGGAGAAAGTTCCATGTGCGCTTGAGAAGAATGTGTATTCAGTTGAGTTTGGATGTAAAGTTCTATAGATATCTGTGAAATCCATCTGGTCCAGTGTATCATTTAAAGCTCTCGTTTCTTTGGAGATGTTTTGCTTAGAAGACCTATCGAGTATAGAAAGAGCTAGATTGAAGTCACCAAGTATAAGTGTATTATTATCTAAGTATTTCTTCACTTTGGTTAATAATTGATTTATATATTTGGCAGCTCCCACATTCGGAGCATATATATTGAGGATTGTTAAGTCCTCTTGTTGAATAGATCCTTTAAGTATGATATAGTGTCCCTCTTCATCTCTCACTACAGTCTTTGGGGTAAATTTTAGTTTATCTGATATAAGGATGGCTACCCATGCTTTCTTTTGAGGACCATTCGAATGGTAAATGGTCCTCCAACCTTTTATTTTCAGGCTGTAGGTGTCCTTCTGTCTAAAATGAGTCTCTTGTAGACAGCAAATAGATGGGTCCTGCTTTTTTATCCAGTCTGAAACCCTGCGCCTTTTGATGGGGTCATTAAGCCCGTTCACATTCAGAGTTACTATTGAGAGATATGAGTTTAGTGTCATCATGATATCTATTCAGTCTTTGTTTTTGTGGACTGTTCCACTAACTTCTTCTTAAAGGGGAATTTTAAGAGTCCCCCTTAAAATTTCTTGCAGAGCTGGTTTGGAGGTCACATATTCTTTTAGTTGCTGCCTGTCTTGGAAGCTCTTTATCTCTCCTTCCATTTTGAATGAGAGCCTTGCTGGATAAAGTATTCTTGGTTGCATGTTCTTCTCATTTAGGACCCTGAATATATCCTGCCAGCCCTTTCTGGCCTGCCAGGTCTCTGTGGAGAGGTCTGCTGTTACCCTAATACTCCTCCCCATAAAAGTCAGGGATTTCTTGTCTCTTGCTGCTTTAAGGATCTTCTCTTTATCTTTGGAATTTGCAAGCTTCACTATTAAATGTCGAGGTGTTGAACGGTTTTTATTGATTTTAGGGGGGGATCTCTCTATTTCCTGGATCTGAATGCCTGTTTCCCTTCCCAGATTAGGAAAGTTTTCAGCTAGAATTTGTTCAAATACATATTCTGGCCCTCTGTCCCTTTCGGCGCCCTCGGGAACCCCAATTAAACGTAGGTTTTTCTTCCTCAGGCTTTCGTTTATTTCCCTTAATCTATCTTCATGGTCTTTTAATTGTTTGTCTCTTTTTTCCTCAGTTTCCCTCTTTGCTATCAACTTGTCTTCTAGGTCACTCACTTGTTCTTCCACCCTGTTAACCCTCGTCGTTAGGACTTCTAGTTTGGATTGCATCTCATTCAATTGATTTTTAATTTCTGCCCTATTGGATCTAAATTCTGCAGTCATGAAGTCTCTTGAGTCCTTTATGCTTTTTTCTAGAGCCTCCAGTAGCTGTGTAATAGTGCTTCTGAATTGGCTTTCTAACATTGAATTGTAATCCAGATTTTGTAACTCTGTGGGAGAGAGGACTGTTTCTGATTCTTTCTTTTGAGGTGAGGTTTTCCTTCTAGTCATTTTGCTCAGTGCAGAGTGGCCAAAAGCAAGTTGTATTGGGAAAAAGAGAAAAAGAGAGGAGAGAAAAGAGAAAGAGAAAAAAAAAGGGAAGAAAAAGAAAAAAAAAGAAAAAAAAGAAGAAAAAGAGAAAGAAAAAGAAAGGAGAAAAAAAGGGGGTGGGGGAAGGAAACAAATCAAAAAGCAAAACAAAACAAAAACAAAAACAAAAACAAAAACAAAAACAAACAAACAAAAAAAGAACCACCGGGGAGTATCTTCTGATTCTGTGTTCTTTAAGTCCCTTGGCTTCTCCTGGAAGTTGTCAGTCTAGCTGGTGTTCTGGGAGAGGGGCCTGTTGTGCTGATTCTCAGGTGTTAACAGTTGGGGGAGCTGCTGTGCCCCTGCCTGGTGCAGGGCTCAGTGGGGGTTGTTTACCCCCTGAGGCCGCAGGAGGAACAGCCCCAGTGGCGGGGCAGCTCTGGAAACCTGGATTCAGCTCCGGCAGGAACTCCGTCTGCAGGGCCTGGAGGCTCCGGTGCGGGGCCGCTGATCTGCTCAGCTGGGGCAGGAGCGTCCTTGCTGTCCTGGGCCCTCCCGGCCTCTGCCTGTCCCGGGGGAGGCCGGATCCTGGGCTGTGTCCCGGCGCCCTGTGCTCCGGAGCCTGCGCTGGTGGATTCACGCTCCCGGGCCGCGCAGCCCCTTCCGCGGAGCTGCCGCCCAAGCCCCTCCGAGCTGCTCCTGGAACCGCGCAGGCCCCTCTGCACGGAGCCTCTTCCTCTGCCCGAGCCCCTCCGAGCTGCTCCCGGGGCCGCGCAGCCCCCTCCGCGGAGCCGCCGCCCGAGCCCCCCGAGCTGCTCCGGGTCCCGCCGGTCCCGCCGGGTCCCGCCGTGCGCGCTGCAGCCCTTAGGGAGCTCGGCGCACTCTCCTGGGCGCGCAGTTGCTGTTACTGTCCCCGGGAGCCCGAGGGCATCCTCGCCCTGCCGGGTCCTGCTCCACCTCCCTGGAGCCTCTTTCCGCCCGGGAAGGTCGGTGCAGCTCCTGCTCCTCCGGGACGGGGCTCTCCTGTCCTGGGGACACTCGCCCCGGCCTCAGCCCGGCTCCTCGCGGGGCCCCTCCCCCTTGGAGGCCTTTGTTTCTTTATTTCTTTTTCCCCGTCTTCCTACCTTGATAGATGCGCGAACTCTTCTCACTGTAGCATTCCAGCTGGTCTCTCTTTAAATCTCAGGCCGAATTCATAGATTTTCAGGATAATTTGAAGGTTTTCTAGGTAGTTTGGTGGAGACAGGTGATTTGGAGACCCTACTCTTCCGCCATCTTGCTCCTCCCTCCCTCGATTTAATTGTTTTTTAATCCATTTGATTCGATTCGATTATTTTCGATTCGACTCGATTTGATTCGATTCGGTTCGATTATCGATTCGATTCAATTCCAATTATTTTTGATTCGACTCGATTTGATTATTTTTTATACAATTCGATTCAATTATTTTCGATTCGATGCAATTCGATTCGATTCTTCTCATTTCAATTCGATTCTTCCGAATTCGATTCGATTCGATTCTTTGTGTTTCGATTCGATTCTTTTGGATTTGAGTCAATTCTTTTCAATTCGATTTGATATTCTTCGATTCAATTCTTTTCGATTCGATTCGATTCGATTCTTTTCGATTCGATTCGATAAGATTCTTTTCGTTCGATTCAATTCTGTTCGATTCTATTCGATTCGATTCGATTATTTTCAGTTCGATTCTTTTCGTTTCGATTCGATTCTGTTCGATTCTTTTCGATTTGATTCAATTCGATCATTTGGATTCAATTTGTTACATTTCGATTCGATTCTTTTCTATTCAGTTCGATTCGATTATTTTCGATTCAATTCGGTTCGATTCGATTATTTTCAACTCAATTCGATCGACTCGGTACAATTATTTTCGATTCGATTCGATTCGATTATTTTCGATTCGATAAGATTACTTTCGATTCGATTATTTTCGATTCGATTTCATTATTTTCAATTCAATTCATTTCGATGTTTTTCGATTCGATTCAATGCGAATAGATTATTTTCTATTAGATTCGCTTCATTTATTTTCGATTTGATTTGATTCGGTTATTTTCAATTCGATTCCATTTGATTATTTTCATTTCGATTCGCTGCGATTCGATTCTATTATTTTCGATTCGATTCGTTTTGTATCCATTCGAATCGTTTTGATTCCTTTCGGTTTTTGATTTGAATCGATTCTTTTCTTTTTGATTCGATTCTTTTCTATTCGGTTTGATTTTTTTGATTTGAATCGACTCGATTCTTTTTGATTCAAGTATATAAGATTCGATCCGATTCTTTTCGATTCAAATCGATACGATTCTTTTCGATTTGATTCGATTCGTTTTGATTCGCCTCGATTCTTTTCGATTCAATTCTTTTCGATTCAATGAAATACGATTCTATTCGATTCGATTCGATTTGATTCTTTTTGATTCGATACGATTCGATTTGATTCTTTTCGATTTGATTCGATTCAACTCGATACTTTTCAATTCGATCATTTCCATCGATTCGATTCTTTTCGATTCAGTTCGATTCGATGCTTTTTGATTCGATTCGATTCTTTTCGCTTTGATATGATTCGATTCGTTTCGACTTTTTTCGATTCGTGTCGATTCGAATCTATTCGATTCTTTTCTATTCAATTCGATTCGATTGATTCTTTTCGATTCGATTCCATTTGATTCTATTCTTTTCGATTCGATTCGATTCTTTTCGATTCGATTCTATTCTTTTCGATTCGATTCGATTCTTTTCGATTCGATTCGATTCTTTTTGATTCGATTTTTTCGATTAGATTCTTTTCAATTTGATTCGATTCTTTTCAATTTGATTCTTTTCGATTCCATTCGATTCGCCTCTTGTCGTTTCGATTCGATTCTTTTTGATTCGATTCGATTCGATTCTTTTCGTTTCGATTATATTCTCTTCGATTCGATTCTTTTCGATTCGATTCGATTCTTTTCGATTCGATTCTTCTCGAATCGATTCAATTCAATTCGATTCTCTTCGATTCAATTCTTTTCGATTTGATTCGATTCGATCATTTGGATTCCACTTGTTACATTTCGATTCGAATCTTTTCGATTCGATTCGATTCAATTCTTTTGGATTTCACTGGATTGATTTAGATAATTTTTGATTCGATTCGATTCTTTTACCCTAGCTTCGATTTGATTCTACTCGATTCAATTCATTTCGAATCTTCTTGATTCAATTCTTTTCGATTCTTTTTGATTCGGTTTGATTCTTTTCGATTCCATTCGATTCTTTTCGATTCGATTCGATTTAATTGATTTTGAATCCATTTGATTCGATTCGATTATTTTCGATTCGACTCGATTGGATTCGATTCGGTTCGATTATCGATTCGATTCAATTCCAATTATTTTTGATTCGACTCGATTTGATTATTTTTTATTCAATTCGATTCAATTATTTTCGATTCGATGCAATTCGATTCGATTCTTCTCATTTCAATTCAATTCGATTCTTTCGAATTCGATTCGATTCGATTCTTTGTGTTTCGATTCGATTCTTTTCGATTTGAGTCAATTCTTTTCAATTCGATTTGATATTCTTCGATTCGATTCTTTTCGATTCGATTCTTTTCGATTCGATTCGTTTCGATTCGATTCTTCGATTCGATTCGATTCGATTCTTTTCGATTCAATACGATTCGATCGATTCTTTTCAATGCGAATCAATTCGATTCCATTCTTTTTGATTCGATTCGATTCGATTCGATTATTTTTATTTATTTTTTTATTTTTACTTATTTATGATAGTCACAGAGAGAAAGAGAGAGAGGGGCAGAGACATAGGCAGTGGGAGAAGCAGGCTCCATGCACCGGGAGCCCGACATGGGATTCGATCCCGGGTCTCCAGGATCGCGCCCTGGGCCAAAGGCAGGCGGTAAACCGCTGCACCACCCAGGGATCCCGATTCGATTCTTTTAGATTTGATTTGATACGATTCTTTTCAATTCGATTTGATTCGATTCGTTTCGATTCTCTTTGATGTTTTTTGATTCGATCTTTTCAACCGATTTAATTCGATTCGATTCATTTCGATTCCAATGTTTCGATTCTATTCTTTTTAATTCGATTCTTTTCGATTCGATTCGATTCGATTTTTTTCTTTTCGCTTCTTTTCGATTCGATTCGATTCGCCTCTTTTCGTTTCGATTCTATTGTTTTGGATTCGATTTGATTCCTTTCGTTTCGATTAGATTCTCTTCGATTCGATTCTTTTCGATTCAGTTCTTTTCGATTCGGTTCGATTTGATTCTTCTCCATTTGATTCGATTCGATTCGATAAGATTCTTTTCGTTCGATTCAATTCTGTTCGATTCTATTCGATTCGATTCGATTATTTTCAGTTCGATTCTTTTCGTTTCGATTCGATTCTGCTCGATTCTTTTCGATTTGATTCGATTCGATCATTTGGATTCAATTTGTTACATTTCGATTCGATTCTTTTCTATTCAGGTCGATTCGATTCTTTTTGATTCAGTTCGATTCAATTCTTTTCAACTCAATTCGATTCGGTTCGATTCTTTTCGATTCGATATGATTCGATTCGATTCAACTCAACTCGATTCTTTTCGATTCGATTTTTTCGATTCGATTCCTTTCAATTCGATTCGATTGGATTCTTTTCGTTTCAATTAGATTCTTTTCGATTTTACTTGATTCGAATCTTATCAATTCGATTCGGTACTGTTCGATTCGATTCTATTCAATTCAATTCGATTGGAATCGATTCTTTTCAATTCAATTCGATTCGATTCGATACGATTCTTTTCGATTGTATTCGATTCGATTCTTTTCGGTTCTCTTCGATTCGATTCTTTTCGATTCAATTCGATATGATTCGATTCTTTTCGATTCCATTCGATTCTTTTCTATTCGATTCGATTCGATTATTTTCGATTCAATTCGGTTTGATTCGATTATTTTCAACTCAATTCGATCGACTCGGTTCAGTTATTTTCGATTCGATTCGATTCGATTATTTTCGATTCGATAAGATTACTTTCGATTCGATTATTTTCGATTCGATTTCATTATTTTCAATTCAATTCATTTCGATGTTTTTCGATTCGATTCAATGCGAATCAACTATTTTCTATTAGATTCGCTTCAATTATTTTCTTTTTTTTTCTAAATTTTTTATTTATTTATGATAGTCACAGAGAGAGAGAGAGAGGCAGAGATAGGCAGAGGGAGAAGCAAGCTCCAAGCACCGGGAGCCCTATGTGGGATTTGATCCCGGGTCTCCAGGATCGCGCCCTGGGCCAAAGGCAGGCACTAAACCGCTGCCCCTCCCAGGAATCCCCGCTTCAATTATTTTCGATTTGATTTGATTCGGTTATTTTCAATTCGATTCCATTTGATTATTTTCATTTCGGTTCGGTACGATTCGATTCTATTATTTTCGATTCGATTCGTTTCGTATCCATTCGAATCGTTTTGATTCCTTTCGGTTTTCGATTTGAATCGATTCTTTTCTTTTCGATTCGATTCTTTTCTATTCGGTTTGATTTTTTTGATTTGAATCGACTCGATTCTTTTTGATTCAAGTATATAAGATTCGATCCGATTCTTTTCGATTCAAATCGATACGATTCTTTTCGATTTGATTCGATTCGTTTTGATTCGACTCGATTCTTTTCGATTCAATTCTTTTCGATTCAATGAAATACGGTTCTATTCTTTTCGATTCGATTTGATTTGATTCTTTTTGATTCCATACGATTCGATTTGATTCTTTTCGATTTGATTCGATTCAACTCGATACTTTTCAAATCGATCATTTCGATCGATTCGATTCGATTCTTTTCATTTCGATTCGATTCTTTTCGATTTGATTCAATTCTTTTCAATTCGATTCGATTCGATTCTTTTCGTTTCGATTTGATTCTCTTCTATTTTATTTGATTCGATTCATTTCAATTAGATTCGATACTGTTCGATTCGATTCTTTTCGATTCAGGTCGATTGGAATCGATTCGATTCTTTCGGTTCTATTCGATTCGATTCGATACGATTCTCTTCGATTCGATTCTTTTCGGTCTGTTCGATTCGATTCTTTTCGATTCAGTTCGATTCGATTCTTTTGGACTCGATTCGATTCTTTGCGCTTTGATATGATTCGATTCGTTTCGACTTTTTTCGATTCGTGTCGATTCGAATCTATTCGATTCTTTTCTATTCAATTCGATTCGATTGATTCTTTTCGATTCGATTCCATTCGATTCTATTCTTTTCGATTCTTTTCGATTCGATACGATTCGATTCGATTCTTTTTGATTCGATTTTTTCGATTCGATTCTTTTCAATTTGATTCGATTCTTTTCAATTTGATTCTTTTCGATTCGATTCGATTCGCCTCTTGTCGTTTCGATTCGATTCTTTTTGATTCGATTCGATTCGATTCTTTTTGTTTCGATTATATTCTCTTCGATTCGATTCTTTTCGATTCGATTCGATTTGATACGATTCGCTTCTTTTCGATTCGATTCTTCTCGAATCGATTCAATTCAATTCGATTCTTTTCGATTCGATTCTTTTCGATTTGATTCGATTCGATCATTTGGATTCCACTTGTTACATTTCGATTCGAATCTTTTCGATTCGATTCGATTCAATTCTTTTGGATTTCATTGGATTGAGTTAGATAATTTTTGATTCGATTCGATTCTTTTACCCTAGCTTCGATGTGATTCTACTCGATTCAATTCATTTCGATTCTTCTTGATTCAATTCTTTTCGATTCTTTTTGATTCGGTTTGATTCTTTTCGATTCCATTCGATTCTTTTCGATTCGATTTAATTGTTTTTGAATCCATTTGATTCGATTCGATTATTTTCGATTCGACTCGATTGGATTCGATTCGGTTCGATTATCGATTCGATTCAATTCCAATTATTTTTGATTCGACTCGATTTGATTATTTTTTATTCAATTCGATTCAATTATTTTCGATTCGATGCAATTCGATTCGATTCTTCTCATTTCAATTCAATTCGATTCTTTCGAATTCGATTCGATTCGATTCTTTGTGTTTCGATTCGATTCTTTTCGATTTGAGTCAATTCTTTTCAATTCGATTTGATATTCTTCGATTCGATTCTTTTCGATTCGATTCTTTTCGATTCGATTCGTTTCGATTCGATTCTTCGATTCGATTCGATTCGATTCTTTTCGATTCAATACGATTCGATCGATTCTTTTCAATGCGAATCAATTCGATTCCATTCTTTTTGATTCGATTCGATTCGATTCGATTATTTTTATTTATTTTTTTTTATTTTTACTTATTTATGATAGTCACAGAGAGAAAGAGAGAGAGGGGCAGAGACATAGGCAGTGGGAGAAGCAGGCTCCATGCACCGGGAGCCCGACATGGGATTCGATCCCGGGTCTCCAGGATCGCGCCCTGGGCCAAAGGCAGGCGGTAAACCGCTGCACCACCCAGGGATCCCGATTCGATTCTTTTAGATTTGATTTGATACGATTCTTTTCAATTCGATTTGATTCGATTCGTTTCGATTCTCTTTGATGTTTTTTGATTCGATCTTTTCAACCGATTTAATTCGATTCGATTCATTTCGATTCGAATGTTTCGATTCTATTCTTTTTAATTCGATTCTTTTCGATTCGATTCGATTCGATTTTTTTCTTTTCGCTTCTTTTCGATTCGATTCGATTCGCCTCTTTTCGTTTCGATTCTATTGTTTTGGATTCGATTTGATTCCTTTCGTTTCGATTAGATTCTCTTCGATTCGATTCTTTTCGATTCAGTTCTTTTCGATTCGGTTCGATTTGATTCTTCTCCATTCGATTCGATTCGATTCGATAAGATTCTTTTCGTTCGATTCAATTCTGTTCGATTCTATTCGATTCGATTCGATTCGATTATTTTCAGTTCGATTCTTTTCGTTTCGATTCGATTCTGCTCGATTCTTTTCGATTTGATTCGATTCGATCATTTGGATTCAATTTGTTACATTTCGATTCGATTCTTTTCTATTCAGGTCGATTCGATTCTTTTTGATTCAGTTCGATTCAATTCTTTTCAACTCAATTCGATTCGGTTCGATTCTTTTCGATTCGATATGATTCGATTCGATTCAACTCAACTCGATTCTTTTCGATTCGATTTTTTCGATTCGATTCCTTTCAATTCGATTCGATTGGATTCTTTTCGTTTCAATTAGATTCTTTTCGATTTTACTTGATTCGAATCTTATCAATTCGATTCGGTACTGTTCGATTCGATTCTATTCAATTCAATTCGATTGGAATCGATTCTTTTCGATTCAATTCGATTCGATTCGATACGATTCTTTTCGATTGTATTCGATTCGATTCTTTTCGGTTCTCTTCGATTCGATTCTTTTCGATTCAATTCGATATGATTCGATTCTTTTCGATTCCATTCGATTCTTTTCTATTCGATTCGATTCGATTATTTTCGATTCAATTCGGTTTGATTCGATTATTTTCAACTCAATTCGATCGACTCGGTTCAGTTATTTTCGATTCGATTCGATTCGATTATTTTCGATTCGATAAGATTACTTTCGATTCGATTATTTTCGATTCGATTTCATTATTTTCAATTCAATTCATTTCGATGTTTTTCGATTCGATTCAATGCGAATCAACTATTTTCTATTAGATTCGCTTCAATTATTTTCTTTTTTTTTCTAAATTTTTTATTTATTTATGATAGTCACAGAGAGAGAGAGAGAGGCAGAGATAGGCAGAGGGAGAAGCAAGCTCCAAGCACCGGGAGCCCTATGTGGGATTTGATCCCGGGTCTCCAGGATCGCGCCCTGGGCCAAAGGCAGGCACTAAACCGCTGCCCCTCCCAGGAATCCCCGCTTCAATTATTTTCGATTTGATTTGATTCGGTTATTTTCAATTCGATTCCATTTGATTATTTTCATTTCGGTTCGGTACGATTCGATTCTATTATTTTCGATTCGATTCGTTTCGTATCCATTCGAATCGTTTTGATTCCTTTCGGTTTTCGATTTGAATCGATTCTTTTCTTTTCGATTCGATTCTTTTCTATTCGGTTTGATTTTTTTGATTTGAATCGACTCGATTCTTTTTGATTCAAGTATATAAGATTCGATCCGATTCTTTTCGATTCAAATCGATACGATTCTTTTCGATTTGATTCGATTCGTTTTGATTCGACTCGATTCTTTTCGATTCAATTCTTTTCGATTCAATGAAATACGGTTCTATTCTTTTCGATTCGATTTGATTTGATTCTTTTTGATTCCATACGATTCGATTTGATTCTTTTCGATTTGATTCGATTCAACTCGATACTTTTCAAATCGATCATTTCGATCGATTCGATTCGATTCTTTTCATTTCGATTCGATTCTTTTCGATTTGATTCAATTCTTTTCAATTCGATTCGATTCGATTCTTTTCGTTTCGATTTGATTCTCTTCTATTTTATTTGATTCGATTCATTTCAATTAGATTCGATACTGTTCGATTCGATTCTTTTCGATTCAGGTCGATTGGAATCGATTCGATTCTTTCGGTTCTATTCGATTCGATTCGATACGATTCTCTTCGATTCGATTCTTTTCGGTCTGTTCGATTCGATTCTTTTCGATTCAGTTCGATTCGATTCTTTTGGACTCGATTCGATTCTTTGCGCTTTGATATGATTCGATTCGTTTCGACTTTTTTCGATTCGTGTCGATTCGAATCTATTCGATTCTTTTCTATTCAATTCGATTCGATTGATTCTTTTCGATTCGATTCCATTCGATTCTATTCTTTTCGATTCTTTTCGATTCGATACGATTCGATTCGATTCTTTTTGATTCGATTTTTTCGATTCGATTCTTTTCAATTTGATTCGATTCTTTTCAATTTGATTCTTTTCGATTCGATTCGATTCGCCTCTTGTCGTTTCGATTCGATTCTTTTTGATTCGATTCGATTCGATTCTTTTTGTTTCGATTATATTCTCTTCGATTCGATTCTTTTCGATTCGATTCGATTTGATACGATTCGCTTCTTTTCGATTCGATTCTTCTCGAATCGATTCAATTCAATTCGATTCTTTTCGATTCGATTCTTTTCGATTTGATTCGATTCGATCATTTGGATTCCACTTGTTACATTTCGATTCGAATCTTTTCGATTCGATTCGATTCAATTCTTTTGGATTTCATTGGATTGAGTTAGATAATTTTTGATTCGATTCGATTCTTTTACCCTAGCTTCGATGTGATTCTACTCGATTCAATTCATTTCGATTCTTCTTGATTCAATTCTTTTCGATTCTTTTTGATTCGGTTTGATTCTTTTCGATTCCATTCGATTCTTTTCGATTCGATTTAATTGTTTTTGAATCCATTTGATTCGATTCGATTATTTTCGATTCGACTCGATTGGATTCGATTCGGTTCGATTATCGATTCGATTCAATTCCAATTATTTTTGATTCGACTCGATTTGATTATTTTTTATTCAATTCGATTCAATTATTTTCGATTCGATGCAATTCGATTCGATTCTTCTCATTTCAATTCAATTCGATTCTTTCGAATTCGATTCGATTCGATTCTTTGTGTTTCGATTCGATCCTTTTCGATTTGAGTCAATTCTTTTCAATTCGATTTGATATTCTTCGATTCAATTCTTTTCGATTCGATTCGATTCGATTCTTTTCGATTCGATTCGATTCCATTCGATTCGATTCTTTTCGATTCAATACGATTCGATCGATTCTTTTCGATGCGAATCAATTCGATTCCATTCTTTTTGATTCGATTCGATTCGATTCTTTTAGATTTGATTTGATACGATTCTTTTCAATTCGATTTGATTCAATTCGATTCGTTTCGATTCGTTTCGATTCTCTTTGATGTTTTTTGATTCGATCTTTTCAACCGATTTAATTCGATTCGATTCATTTCGATTTGATTCGATTCGAATTTTTCGATTCTATTCTTTTCAATTCGATTCTTTTCGATTCGATTCGATTCGATTTTTTTCTATTCGCTTCTTTTCGATTCGATTCGATTCGCCTCTTTTCGTTTCGATTCTATTCTTTTGGATTCGATTTGATTCTTTTCGTTTCGATTAGATTCTCTTCGATTCGATTCTTTTCGATTCAGTTCTTTTCGATTCGGTTCGATTTGATTCTTCTCCATTCGATTCGATTCTTTTCGATTCGATTCGATAAGATTCTTTTCGTTCGATTCAATTCTATTCGATTCTATTCGATTCGATTCGATTCGATTATTTTCAGTTCGATTCTTTTCGTTTCGATTCGATTCTGCTCGATTCTTTTCGATTTGATTCGATTCGATCATTTGGATTCAATTTGTTACATTTCGATTCGATTCTTTTCTATTCAGTTCGATTCGATTCTTTTTGATTCAGTTCGATTCGATTCTTTTCAATTCGATTCGATTCTTTTCGATTTGATTCAATTCTTTTCAATTCGATTCGATTCGATTCTTTTCGTTTCGATTTTTCAATTCGATTCCTTTCAATTCAATTCGATTGGATTCTTTTCGTTTCAATTAGATTCTTTTCGATTTTATTTGATTCGAATCTTATCAATTCGATTCGGTACTGTTCGATTCGATTCTTTTCGATTCAGTTCGATTCGATTCTTTTTGATTCGATTCGATTCTTTTCGCTTTGATATGATTCGATTCGTTTCGACTTTTTTCGATTCGTGTCGATTCGAATCTATTCGATTCTTTTCTATTCAATTCGATTCGATTGATTCTTTTCGATTCGATTCCATTCGATTCTATTCTTTTCAATTCGATTCGATTCTTTTCGATTCGATTCGATTCTTTTTGATTCGATTTTTTCGATACGATTCTTTTCAATTTGATTCGATTCTTTTCAATTTGATTCTTTTCGATTCGATTCGATTCGCCTCTTGTTTCGATTCGATTCTTTTTGATTCGATTCGATTCGATTCTTTTTGTTTCGATTATATTCTCTTCGATTCGATTCTTTTCGATTCGATTCGATTCTTTTCGATTCGATTCTTCTCGAATCGATTCAATTCAATTCGATTCTTTTCGATTCGATTCTTTTCGATTTGATTCGATTCGATCATTTGGATTCCACTTGTTACATTTCGATTCGAATCTTTTCGATTCGATTCGATTCAATTCTTTTGGATTTCATTGGATTGAGTTAGATAATTTTTGATTCGATTCGATTTTTTACCCTAGCTTCGATGTGATTCTACTCGATTCAATTCATTTCGATTCTTCTTGATTCAATTCTTTTCGATTCTTTTTGATTCGGTTTGATTCTTTTCGATTCCATTCGATTCTTTTCGATTCGATTTAATTGTTTTTGAATCCATTTGATTCGATTCGATTATTTTCGATTCGACTCGATTGGATTCGATTCGGTTCGATTATCGATTCGATTCAATTCCAATTATTTTTGATTCGACTCGATTTGATTATTTTTTATTCAATTCGATTCAATTATTTTCGATTCGATGCAATTCGATTCGATTCTTCTCATTTCAATTCAATTCGATTCTTTCGAATTCGATTCGATTCGATTCTTTGTGTTTCGATTCGATTCTTTCGATTTGAGTCAATTCTTTTCAATTCGATTTGATATTCTTCGATTCGATTCTTTTCGATTCGATTCTTTTCGATTCGATTCTTTTCGATTCGATTCTTCGATTCGATTCGATTCGATTCTTTTCGATTCAATACGATTCGATCGATTCTTTTCAATGCGAATCAATTCGATTCCATTCTTTTTGATTCGATTCGATTCGATTCGATTATTTTTATTTATTTTTTTTTATTTTTACTTATTTATGATAGTCACAGAGAGAAAGAGAGAGAGGGGCAGAGACATAGGCAGTGGGAGAAGCAGGCTCCATGCACCGGGAGCCCGACATGGGATTCGATCCCGGGTCTCCAGGATCGCGCCCTGGGCCAAAGGCAGGCGGTAAACCGCTGCACCACCCAGGGATCCCGATTCGATTCTTTTAGATTTGATTTGATACGATTCTTTTCAATTCGATTTGATTCGATTCGTTTCGATTCTCTTTGATGTTTTTTGATTCGATCTTTTCAACCGATTTAATTCGATTCGATTCATTTCGATTCGAATGTTTCGATTCTATTCTTTTTAATTCGATTCTTTTCGATTCGATTCGATTCGATTTTTTTCTTTTCGCTTCTTTCGATTCGATTCGATTCGCCTCTTTTCGTTTCGATTCTATTGTTTTGGATTCGATTTGATTCCTTTCGTTTCGATTAGATTCTCTTCGATTCGATTCTTTTCGATTCAGTTCTTTTCGATTCGGTTCGATTTGATTCTTCTCCATTCGATTCGATTCGATTCGATAAGATTCTTTTCGTTCGATTCAATTCTGTTCGATTCTATTCGATTCGATTCGATTCGATTATTTTCAGTTCGATTCTTTTCGTTTCGATTCGATTCTGCTCGATTCTTTTCGATTTGATTCGATTCGATCATTTGGATTCAATTTGTTACATTTCGATTCGATTCTTTTCTATTCAGGTTGATTCGATTCTTTTTGATTCAGTTCGATTCAATTCTTTTCAACTCAATTCGATTCGGTTCGATTCTTTTCGATTCGATATGATTCGATTCGATTCAACTCAACTCGATTCTTTTCGATTCGATTTTTTCGATTCGATTCCTTTCAATTCGATTCGATTGGATTCTTTTCGTTTCAATTAGATTCTTTTCGATTTTACTTGATTCGAATCTTATCAATTCGATTCGGTACTGTTCGATTCGATTCTATTCAATTCAATTCGATTGGAATCGATTCTTTTCGATTCAATTCGATTCGATTCGATACGATTCTTTTCGATTGTATTCGATTCGATTCTTTTCGGTTCTCTTCGATTCGATTCTTTTCGATTCAATTCGATATGATTCGATTCTTTTCGATTCCATTCGATTCTTTTCTATTCGATTCGATTCGATTATTTTCGATTCAATTCGGTTTGATTCGATTATTTTCAACTCAATTCGATCGACTCGGTTCAATTATTTTCGATTCGATTCGATTCGATTATTTTCGATTCGATAAGATTACTTTCGATTCGATTATTTTCGATTCGATTTCATTATTTTCAATTCAATTCATTTCGATGTTTTTCGATTCGATTCAATGCGAATCAACTATTTTCTATTAGATTCGCTTCAATTATTTTCTTTTTTTTTCTAAATTTTTTATTTATTTATGATAGTCACAGAGAGAGAGAGAGAGGCAGAGATAGGCAGAGGGAGAAGCAAGCTCCAAGCACCGGGAGCCCTATGTGGGATTTGATCCCGGGTCTCCAGGATCGCGCCCTGGGCCAAAGGCAGGCACTAAACCGCTGCCCCTCCCAGGAATCCCCGCTTCAATTATTTTCGATTTGATTTGATTCGGTTATTTTCAATTCGATTCCATTTGATTATTTTCATTTCGGTTCGGTACGATTCGATTCTATTATTTTCGATTCGATTCGTTTCGTATCCATTCGAATCGTTTTGATTCCTTTCGGTTTTCGATTTGAATCGATTCTTTTCTTTTCGATTCGATTCTTTTCTATTCGGTTTGATTTTTTTGATTTGAATCAACTCGATTCTTTTTGATTCAAGTATATAAGATTCGATCCGATTCTTTTCGATTCAAATCGATACGATTCTTTTCGATTTGATTCGATTCGTTTTGATTCGACTCGATTCTTTTCGATTCAATTCTTTTCGATTCAATGAAATACGGTTCTATTCTTTTCGATTCGATTTGATTTGATTCTTTTTGATTCCATACGATTCGATTTGATTCTTTTCGATTTGATTCGATTCAACTCGATACTTTTCAAATCGATCATTTCGATCGATTCGATTCGATTCTTTTCATTTCGATTCGATTCTTTTCGATTTGATTCAATTCTTTTCAATTCGATTCGATTCGATTCTTTTCGTTTCGATTTGATTCTCTTCTATTTTATTTGATTCGATTCATTTCAATTAGATTCGATACTGTTCGATTCGATTCTTTTCGATTCAGGTCGATTGGAATCGATTCGATTCTTTCGGTTCTATTCGATTCGATTCGATACGATTCTCTTCGATTCGATTCTTTTCGGTCTGTTCGATTCGATTCTTTTCGATTCAGTTCGATTCGATTCTTTTGGACTCGATTCGATTCTTTGCGCTTTGATATGATTCGATTCGTTTCGACTTTTTTCGATTCGTGTCGATTCGAATCTATTCGATTCTTTTCTATTCAATTCGATTCGATTGATTCTTTTCGATTCGATTCCATTCGATTCTATTCTTTTCGATTCTTTTCGATTCGATACGATTCGATTCGATTCTTTTTGATTCGATTTTTTCGATTCGATTCTTTTCAATTTGATTCGATTCTTTTCAATTTGATTCTTTTCGATTCGATTCGATTCGCCTCTTGTCGTTTCGATTCGATTCTTTTTGATTCGATTCGATTCGATTCTTTTTGTTTCGATTATATTCTCTTCGATTCGATTCTTTTCGATTCGATTCGATTTGATACGATTCGCTTCTTTTCGATTCGATTCTTCTCGAATCGATTCAATTCAATTCGATTCTTTTCGATTCGATTCTTTTCGATTTGATTCGATTCGATCATTTGGATTCCACTTGTTACATTTCGATTCGAATCTTTTCGATTCGATTCGATTCAATTCTTTTGGATTTCATTGGATTGAGTTAGATAATTTTTGATTCGATTCGATTCTTTTACCCTAGCTTCGATGTGATTCTACTCGATTCAATTCATTTCGATTCTTCTTGATTCAATTCTTTTCGATTCTTTTTGATTCGGTTTGATTCTTTTCGATTCCATTCGATTCTTTTCGATTCGATTTAATTGTTTTTGAATCCATTTGATTCGATTCGATTATTTTCGATTCGACTCGATTGGATTCGATTCGGTTCGATTATCGATTCGATTCAATTCCAATTATTTTTGATTCGACTCGATTTGATTATTTTTTATTCAATTCGATTCAATTATTTTCGATTCGATGCAATTCGATTCGATTCTTCTCATTTCAATTCAATTCGATTCTTTCGAATTCGATTCGATTCGATTCTTTGTGTTTCGATTCGATCCTTTTCGATTTGAGTCAATTCTTTTCAATTCGATTTGATATTCTTCGATTCAATTCTTTTCGATTCGATTCGATTCGATTCTTTTCGATTCGATTCGATTCCATTCGATTCGATTCTTTTCGATTCAATACGATTCGATCGATTCTTTTCGATGCGAATCAATTCGATTCCATTCTTTTTGATTCGATTCGATTCGATTCTTTTAGATTTGATTTGATACGATTCTTTTCAATTCGATTTGATTCAATTCGATTCGTTTCGATTCGTTTCGATTCTCTTTGATGTTTTTTGATTCGATCTTTTCAACCGATTTAATTCGATTCGATTCATTTCGATTTGATTCGATTCGAATTTTTCGATTCTATTCTTTTCAATTCGATTCTTTTCGATTCGATTCGATTCGATTTTTTTCTATTCGCTTCTTTTCGATTCGATTCGATTCGCCTCTTTTCGTTTCGATTCTATTCTTTTGGATTCGATTTGATTCTTTTCGTTTCGATTAGATTCTCTTCGATTCGATTCTTTTCGATTCAGTTCTTTTCGATTCGGTTCGATTTGATTCTTCTCCATTCGATTCGATTCGATTCTTTTCGATTCGATTCGATAAGATTCTTTTCGTTCGATTCAATTCTATTCGATTCTATTCTATTCGATTCTATTCGATTATTTTCAGTTCGATTCTTTTCGTTTCGATTCGATTCTGCTCGATTCTTTTCGATTTGATTCGATTCGATCATTTGGATTCAATTTGTTACATTTCGATTCGATTCTTTTCTATTCAGTTCGATTCGATTCTTTTTGATTCAGTTCGATTCGATTCTTTTCAATTCAATTCGATTCGGTTCGATTCTTTTCGATTCGATATGATTCGATTCGATTCAACTCAACTCGATTCTTTTCGATTCGATTTTTTCAATTCGATTCCTTTCAATTCGATTCGATTCGATTGGATTCTTTTCGTTTCAATTAGATTCTTTTCGATTTTATTTGATTCGAATCTTATCAATTCGATTCGGTACTGTTCGATTCGAGTCTTTTCGATTAAGTTCGATTCGATTCTTTTTGATTCGATTCGATTCTTTTCGCTTTGATATGATTCGATTCGTTTCGACTTTTTTCGATTCGTGTCGATTCGAATCTATTCGATTCTTTTCTATTCAATTCGATTCGATTGATTCTTTTCGATTCGATTCCATTCGATTCTATTCTTTTCGATTCGATTCGATTCTTTTCGATTCGATTCGATTCTTTTTGATTCGATTTTTTCGATTCGATTCTTTTCAATTCGATTCGATTCTTTTCAATTTGATTCTTTTCGATTCGATTCGATTCGCCTCTTGTCGTTTCGATTCGATTCTTTTTGATTCGATTCGATTCGATTCTTTTCGTTTCGATTATATTCTCTTCGATTCGATTCTTTTCGATTCGATTCGATTCGATACGATTCGATTCTTTTCGATTCGATTCTTCTCGAATCGATTCAATTCAATTCGATTCTTTTCGATTCGATTCTTTTCGATTTGATTCGATTCGATCATTTGGATTCCACTTGTTACATTTCGATTCGAATCTTTTTGATTCGATTCGATTCAATTCTTTTGGATTTCATTGGATTGATTTAGATAATTTTTGATTCGATTCGATTCTTTTACCCTAGCTTCGATGTGATTCTACTCGATTCAATTCATTTCGATTCTTCTTGATTCAATTCTTTTCGATTCTTTTTGATTCGGTTTGATTCTTTTCGATTCCATTCGATTCTTTTCGATTCGATTTAATTGTTTTTGAATCCATTTGATTCGATTCGATTATTTTCGATTCGACTCGATTGGATTCGATTCGGTTCGATTATCGATTCGATTCAATTCCAATTATTTTTGATTCGACTCGATTTGATTATTTTTTATTCAATTCGATTCAATTATTTTCGATTCGATGCAATTCGATTCGATTCTTCTCATTTCAATTCAATTCGATTCTTTCGAATTCGATTCGATTCGATTCTTTGTGTTTCGATTCGATTCTTTTCGATTTGAGTCAATTCTTTTCAATTCGATTTGATATTCTTCGATTCGATTCTTTTCGATTCGATTCTTTTCGATTCGATTCGTTTCGATTCGATTCTTCGATTCGATTCGATTCGATTCTTTTCGATTCAATACGATTCGATCGATTCTTTTCAATGCGAATCAATTCGATTCCATTCTTTTTGATTCGATTCGATTCGATTCGATTATTTTTATTTATTTTGATCGATTCGATTCGATTCTTTTAGATTTGATTTGATACGATTCTTTTCAATGCGAGTTGATTCGATTCGATTCGTTTCGATGCTCTTTGATGTTTTTTGATTCGATCTTTTCAACCGATTAATTCGAGTCGATTCATTTCGATTCGAATGTTCGATTCTATTCTTTTTAATTCGATTCTTTTCGATTCGATTCGATTCGATTTTTTCTATTCGCTTCTTTTCGATTCGATTCGATTCGCCTCTTTCGTTTCGATTCTATTCTTTTGGATTCGATTTGATTCTTTTCGTTTCGATTAGATTCTCTCGATTCGATTCTTTGTTCGATTCAGTTCTTTTCGATTCGGTTCGATTTGATTCTCTCATTCGATTCGATTCGATTTTCGATTCGATTCGATAAGATTCTTTTCGTTCGATTCAATTCTGTTCGATTCTATTCGATTCGATTCGATTCGATTATTTTTAGTAGATTCTATTTCGATTCTATTCGTTTCAATTTGATTCTTTTCGGATTGATTCGATTCGATCATTGGATTCAATTGTTACATTTCGATTCGATTCTTTTCTATTCAGGTCGATTCGATTCTTTTTGATTCAGTTTCGATTCAATTCTTTTGCAACTCTAATTCGATTCCGGTTCGATTCTTTTCGATTCGATATGATTCGATTCGATTCAACTACAACTCGATTCTTTTCGATTCGATTTTTTTCGATTCGATTCCTTTCAATTCGATTCGATTGGATTCTTTTCGTTCAATTAGATTCTTTTCGAATTTTACTTGATTCGAATCTTATCAATTCGATCGGTACTGTTCGATTCGATTCTATTCAATTCATTCGATTGGAATCGATTCTTTTCGATTCAATTCGATTCGATTCGATACGATTCTTTTCGATTGTATTCGATTCGATTCTTTTCGGTTCTCTTCGATTCGATTCTTTTCGATTCAATTCGATATGATTCGATTCTTTTCGATTCCATTCGATTCTTTTCTATTCGATTCGATTCGATTATTTTCGATTCAATTCGGTTTGATTCGATTATTTTCAACTCAATTCGATCGACTCGGTTCAATTATTTTCGATTCGATTCGATTCGATTATTTTCGATTCGATAAGATTACTTTCGATTCGATTATTTCGATTCGATTTCATTATTTTCAATTCAATTCATTTCGATGTTTTTCGATTCGATTCAATGCGAATCAACTATTTTCTATTAGATTCGCTTCAATTATTTTCTTTTTTTTCTAAATTTTTTATTTATTTATGATAGTCACAGAGAGAGAGAGAGAGGCAGAGATAGGCAGAGGGAGAAGCAAGCTCCAAGCACCGGGAGCCCTATGTGGGATTTGATCCCGGGTCTCCAGGATCGCGCCCTGGGCCAAAGGCAGGCACTAAACCGCTGCCCCTCCCAGGAATCCCCGCTTCAATTATTTTCGATTTGATTTGATTCGGTTATTTTCAATTCGATTCCATTTGATTATTTTCATTTCGGTTCGGTACGATTCGATTCTATTATTTTCGATTCGATTCGTTTCGTATCCATTCGAATCGTTTTGATTCCTTTCGGTTTTCGATTTGAATCGATTCTTTTCTTTTCGATTCGATTCTTTTCTATTCGGTTTGATTTTTTTGATTTGAATCGACTCGATTCTTTTTGATTCAAGTATATAAGATTCGATCCGATTCTTTTCGATTCAAATCGATACGATTCTTTTCGATTTGATTCGATTCGTTTTGATTCGACTCGATTCTTTTCGATTCAATTCTTTTCGATTCAATGAAATACGGTTCTATTCTTTTCGATTCGATTTGATTTGATTCTTTTGATTCCATACGATTCGATTTGATTCTTTTCGATTTTGATTCGATTCAACTCGATACTTTTCAAATCGATCATTTCGATCGATTCGATTCGATTCTTTTCATTTCGATTCGATTCTTTTCGATTTGATTCAATTCTTTTCAATTCGATTCGATTCGATTCTTTTCGTTTCGATTTGATTCTCTTCTATTTTATTTGATTCGATTCATTTCAATTAGATTCGATACTGTTCGATTCGATTCTTTTCGATTCAGGTCGATTGGAATCGATTCGATTCTTTCGGTTCTATTCGATTCGATTCGATACGATTCTCTTCGATTCGATTCTTTTCGGTCTGTTCGATTCGATTCTTTTCGATTCAGTTCGATTCGATTCTTTTGGACTCGATTCGATTCTTTGCGCTTTGATATGATTCGATTCGTTTCGACTTTTTTCGATTCGTGTCGATTCGAATCTATTCGATTCTTTTCTATTCAATTCGATTCGATTGATTCTTTTCGATTCGATTCCATTCGATTCTATTCTTTTCGATTCTTTTCGATTCGATACGATTCGATTCGATTCTTTTTGATTCGATTTTTTCGATTCGATTCTTTTCAATTTGATTCGATTCTTTTCAATTTGATTCTTTTCGATTCGATTCGATTCGCCTCTTGTCGTTTCGATTCGATTCTTTTGATTCGATTCGATTCGATTCTTTTTGTTTCGATTATATTCTCTTCGATTCGATTCTTTCGATTCGATTCGATTTGATACGATTCGCTTCTTTTCGATTCGATTCTTCTCGAATCGATTCAATTCAATTCGATTCTTTCGATTCGATTCTTTTCGATTTGATTCGATTCGATCATTTGGATTCCACTTGTTACATTTCGATTCGAATCTTTTCGATTCGATTCGATTCAATTCTTTTGGATTTCATTGGATTGAGTTAGATAATTTTTGATTCGATTCGATTCTTTTACCCTAGCTTCGATGTGATTCTACTCGATTCAATTCATTTCGATTCTTCTTGATTCAATTCTTTTCGATTCTTTTGATTCGGTTTGATTCTTTTCGATTCCATTCGATTCTTTTCGATTCGATTTAATTGTTTTTGAATCCATTTGATTCGATTCGATTATTTTCGATTCGACTCGATTGGATTCGATTCGGTTCGATTATCGATTCGATTCAATTCCAATTATTTTTGATTCGACTCGATTTGATTATTTTTTATTCAATTCGATTCAATTATTTTCGATTCGATGCAATTCGATTCGATTCTTCTCATTTCAATTCAATTCGATTCTTTCGAATTCGATTCGATTCGATTCTTTGTGTTTCGATTCGATCCTTTTCGATTTGAGTCAATTCTTTTCAATTCGATTTGATATTCTTCGATTCAATTCTTTTCGATTCGATTCGATTCGATTCTTTTCGATTCGATTCGATTCCATTCGATTCGATTCTTTTCGATTCAATACGATTCGATCGATTCTTTTCGATGCGAATCAATTCGATTCCATTCTTTTTGATTCGATTCGATTCGATTCTTTTAGATTTGATTTGATACGATTCTTTTCAATTCGATTTGATTCAATTCGATTCGTTTCGATTCGTTTCGATTCTCTTTGATGTTTTTTGATTCGATCTTTTCAACCGATTTAATTCGATTCGATTCATTTCGATTTGATTCGATTCGAATTTTTCGATTCTATTCTTTTCAATTCGATTCTTTTCGATTCGATTCGATTCGATTTTTTTCTATTCGCTTCTTTTCGATTCGATTCGATTCGCCTCTTTTCGTTTCGATTCTATTCTTTTGGATTCGATTTGATTCTTTTCGTTTCGATTAGATTCTCTTCGATTCGATTCTTTTCGATTCAGTTCTTTTCGATTCGGTTCGATTTGATTCTTCTCCATTCGATCGATTCGATTCTTTCGATTCGATTCGATAAGATTCTTTTCGTTCGATTCAATTCTATTCGATTCTATTCTATTCGATTCGATTCGATTATTTTCAGTTCGATTCTTTTCGTTTCGATTCGATTCTGCTCGATTCTTTTCGATTGATTCGATTCGATCATTTGGATTCAATTTGTTACATTTCGATTCGATTCTTTTCTATTCAGTTCGATTCGATTCTTTTTGATTCAGTTCGATTCGATTCTTTTCAATTCGATTCGATTCTTTTCGATTTGATTCAATTCTTTCAATTCGATTCGAATTCGATTCTTTTCGTTCGATTTTTTCGATTCGATTCCTTTCAATTCGATTCGATTGGATTCTTTTCGTTTCAATTAGATTCTTTTCGATTTTATTTGATTCGAATCTTATCAATTCGATTCGGTACTGTTCGATTCGATTCTTTCGATTCAGTTCGATTCGATTCTTTTTGATTCGATTCGATTCTTTTCGCTTTGATATGATTCGATTCGTTTCGACTTTTTTCGATTCGTGTCGATTCGAATCTATTCGATTCTTTTCTATTCAATTCGATTCGATTGATTCTTTTCGATTCGATTCCATTCGATTCTATTCTTTTCAATTCGATTCGATTCTTTTCGATTCGATTCGATTCTTTTTGATTCGATTTTTTCGATTCGATTCTTTTCAATTTGATTCGATTCTTTTCAATTTGATTCTTTTCGATTCGATTCGATTCGCCTCTTGTCGTTTCGATTCGATTCTTTTTGATTCGATTCGATTCGATTCTTTTTGTTTCGATTATATTCTCTTCGATTCGATTCTTTTCGATTCGATTCGATTCTTTTCGATTCGATTCTTCTCGAATCGATTCAATTCAATTCGATTCTTTTCGATTCGATTCTTTTCGATTTGATTCGATTCGATCATTTGGATTCCACTTGTTACATTTCGATTCGAATCTTTTCGATTCGATTCGATTCAATTCTTTTGGATTTCATTGGATTGATTTAGATAATTTTTGATTCGATTCGATTCTTTTACCCTAGCTTCGATTTGATTCTACTCGATTCAATTCATTTCGATTCTTCTTGATTCAATTCTTTCGATTCTTTTTGATTCGGTTTGATTCTTTTCGATTCCATTCGATTCTTTTCGATTCGATTTAATTGTTTTTGAATCCATTTGATTCGATTCGATTATTTTCGATTCGACTCGATTGGATTCGATTCGGTTCGATTATCGATTCGATTCAATTCCAATTATTTTGATTCGACTCGATTTGATTATTTTTATTCAATTCGATTCAATTATTTTCGATTCGATGCAATTCGATTCGATTCTTCTCATTTCAATTCAATTCGATTCTTTCGAATTCGATTCGATTCGATTCTTTGTGTTTCGATTCGATTCTTTTCGATTTGAGTCAATTCTTTTCAATTCGATTTGATATTCTTCGATTCGATTCTTTTCGATTCGATTCTTTTCGATTCGATTCGTTTCGATTCGATTCTTCGATTCGATTCGATTCGATTCTTTTCGATTCAATACGATTCGATCGATTCTTTTTCAATGCGAATCAATTCGATTCCATTCTTTTGATCGATTCGATTCGATTCGAATTATTTTTATTTATTTTTTTTATTTTACTTATTTATGATAGTCACAGAGAGAAAGAAGAGAGAGGGGCAGAGACATAGGCAGTGGGAGAAGCAGGCTCCATGCCCGGGAGCCCGACATGGGATTCGATCCCGGGGTCTCCAGGATCGCGCCCTGGGCCAAAGGCAGGCGGTAAACCGCTGCACCACCCAGGGATCCCGATTCGATTCTTTTAGATTTGATTTGATACGATTCTTTTCAATTCGATTTGATCGATTCGATTCGTTCGATTCTCTTTGATGTTCTTTGATTCGATCTTTTCAACCGATTTAATTCGATTTCGATTCATTTCGATTCGAATGTTTCGATTCTATTCTTTTTAATTCGATTCTTTTCGATTCGATTCGATTCGATTTTTTTCTTTCGCTTCTTTTCGATTCGATTCGATTCGCCTCTTTTCGTTTCGATTCTATTGTTTGGATTCGATTTGATTCCTTTCGTTTCGATTAGATTCTCTTCGATTCGATTCTTTTCGATTCAGTTCTTTTCGATTCGGTTCGATTTGATTCTTCTCCATTCGATTCGATTCGATTCGATAAGATTCTTTTCGTTCGATTCAATTCTGTTCGATTCGATTCGATTCGATTCGATTCGATTATTTTCAGTTCGATTCTTTTCGTTTCGATTCGATTCTGCTCGATTCTTTTCGATTTGATTCGATTCGATCATTTGGATTCAATTTGTTACATTTCGATTCGATTCTTTTCTATTCAGGTCGATTCGATTCTTTTTGATTCAGTTCGATTCAATTCTTTTCAACTCAATTCGATTCGGTTCGATTCTTTTCGATTCGATATGATTCGATTCGATTCAACTCAACTCGATTCTTTTCGATTCGATTTTTTCGATTCGATTCCTTTCAATTCGATTCGATTGGATTCTTTTCGTTTCAATTAGATTCTTTTCGATTTTACTTGATTCGAATCTTATCAATTCGATTCGGTACTGTTCGATTCGATTCTATTCAATTCAATTCGATTGGAATCGATTCTTTTCGATTCAATTCGATTCGATTCGATACGATTCTTTTCGATTGTATTCGATTCGATTCTTTTCGGTTCTCTTCGATTCGATTCTTTTCGATTCAATTCGATATGATTCGATTCTTTTCGATTCCATTCGATTCTTTTCTATTCGATTCGATTCGATTATTTTCGATTCAATTCGGTTTGATTCGATTATTTTCAACTCAATTCGATCGACTCGGTTCAATTATTTTCGATTCGATTCGATTCGATTATTTTCGATTCGATAAGATTACTTTCGATTCGATTATTTTCGATTCGATTTCATTATTTTCAATTCAATTCATTTCGATGTTTTTCGATTCGATTCAATGCGAATCAACTATTTTCTATTAGATTCGCTTCAATTATTTTCTTTTTTTTTCTAAATTTTTTATTTATTTATGATAGTCACAGAGAGAGAGAGAGAGGCAGAGATAGGCAGAGGGAGAAGCAAGCTCCAAGCACCGGGAGCCCTATGTGGGATTTGATCCCGGGTCTCCAGGATCGCGCCCTGGGCCAAAGGCAGGCACTAAAACCGCTGCCCCTCCCAGGAATCCCCGCTTCAATTATTTTCGATTTGATTTGATTCGGTTATTTTCAATTCGATTCCATTTGATTATTTTCATTTCGGTTCGGTACGATTCGATTCTATTATTTTCGATTCGATTCGTTTCGTATCCATTCGAATCGTTTTGATTCCTTTCGGTTTTCGATTTGAATCGATTCTTTTCTTTTCGATTCGATTCTTTTCTATTCGGTTTGATTTTTTTGATTTGAATCGACTCGATTCTTTTTGATTCAAGTATATAAGATTCGATCCGATTCTTTTCGATTCAAATCGATACGATTCTTTTCGATTTGATTCGATTCGTTTTTTCGACTCGATTCTTTTCGATTCAATTCTTTTCGATTCAATGAAATACGGTTCTATTCTTTTCGATTCGATTTGATTTGATTCTTTTTGATTCCATACGATTCGATTTGATTCTTTTCGATTTGATTCGATTCAACTCGATACTTTTCAAATCGATCATTTCGATCGATTCGATTCGATTCTTTTCATTTCGATTCGATTCTTTTCGATTTGATTCAATTCTTTTCAATTCGATTCGATTCGATTCTTTTCGTTTCGATTTGATTCTCTATTTTATTTGATTCGATTCATTTCAATTAGATTCGATACTGTTCGATTCGATTCTTTTCGATTCAGGTCGATTGGAATCGATTCGATTCTTTCGGTTCTATTCGATTCGATTCGATACGATTCTCTTCGATTCGATTCTTTTCGGTCTGTTCGATTCGATTCTTTTCGATTCAGTTCGATTCGATTCTTTTGGACTCGATTCGATTCTTTGCGCTTTGATATGATTCGATTCGTTTCGACTTTTTTCGATTCGTGTCGATTCGAATCTATTCGATTCTTTTCTATTCAATTCGATTCGATTGATTCTTTTCGATTCGATTCCATTCGATTCTATTCTTTTCGATTCTTTTCGATTCGATACGATTCGATTCGATTCTTTTTGATTCGATTTTTTCGATTCGATTCTTTTCAATTGATTCGATTCTTTTCAATTTGATTCTTTTCGATTCGATTCGATTCGCCTCTTGTCGTTTCGATTCGATTCTTTTTGATTCGATTCGATTCGATTCTTTTTGTTTCGATTATATTCTCTTCGATTCGATTCTTTTCGATTCGATTCGATTTGATACGATTCGCTTCTTTTCGATTCGATTCTTCTCGAATCGATTCAATTCAATTCGATTCTTTTCGATTCGATTCTTTTCGATTTGATTCGATTCGATCATTTGGATTCCACTTGTTACATTTCGATTCGAATCTTTTCGATTCGATTCGATTCAATTCTTTGGATTTCATTGGATTGAGTTAGATAATTTTTATTCGATTCGATTCTTTTACCCTAGCTTCGATGTGATTCTACTCGATTCAATTCATTCGATTCTTCTTGATTCAATTCTTTTCGATTCTTTTTGATTCGGTTTGATTCTTTTCGATTCCATTCGATTCTTTTCGATTCGATTTAATTGTTTTTGAATCCATTTGATTCGATTCGATTATTTTCGATTCGACTCGATTGGATTCGATTCGGTTCGATTATCGATTCGATTCAATTCCAATTATTTTTGATTCGACTCGATTTGATTATTTTTTATTCAATTCGATTCAATTATTTTCGATTCGATGCAATTCGATTCGATTCTTCTCATTTCAATTCAATTCGATTCTTTCGAATTCGATTCGATTCGATTCTTTGTGTTTCGATTCGATCCTTTTCGATTTGAGTCAATTCTTTTCAATTCGATTTGATATTCTTCGATTCAATTCTTTTCGATTCGATTCGATTCGATTCTTTTCGATTCGATTCGATCCATTCGATTCGATTCTTTTCGATTCAATACGATTCGATCGATTCTTTCGATGCGAATCAATTCGATTCCATTCTTTTTGATTCGATTCGATTCGATTCTTTTAGATTTGATTTGATACGATTCTTTTCAATTCGATTTGATTCAATTCGATTCGTTTCGATTCGTTTCGATTCTCTTTGATGTTTTTTGATTCGATCTTTTCAACCGATTTAATTCGATTCGATTCATTTCGATTTGATTCGATTCGAATTTTTCGATTCTATTCTTTTCAATTCGATTCTTTTTGATTCGATTCGATTCGATTTTTTCTATTCGCTTCTTTTCGATTCGATTCGATTCGCCTCTTTTCGTTTCGATTCTATTCTTTTGGATTCGATTTGATTCTTTTCGTTTCGATTAGATTCTCTCGATTCGATTCTTTTCGATTCAGTTCTTTTTCGATTCGTTCGATTGATTCTTCTCCATTCGATTCGATTCGATTCTTTTCGATTCGATTCGATAAGATTCTTTTCGTTCGATTCAATTCTATTCGATTCTATTCGATTCGA
>NW_023330718.1:0-66002 GCF_011100685.1 Canis lupus familiaris | reverse complement strand
GGACCTTGGTCCCATTCTGGGCCTCAAACTAAACTGGTTACTCTGGTTCCCTCTGGGCCTCACCCTACCTGGTGACTCTGGTCACCCCTTGGGCTTCATTTGGGCCTGGTGAATCTGGTCCTTAGCTGGTCCGCATCTGGATCTGGTGACTGGTGGCCACCTAGGCCTAACCTGGACTTGGTGAATCCTGTTGCCACCTGCGCCTCACCTGGGCCTTCTGACTGTGGTCACAACTGGACCTCACCCTGATCTGTTGGCTCTGGTTCCCATATGGGGCTCTCCTGGACCGGTTCCTGTGGTCTCCTTCTGGCCTCACCTGGAACACAATGACTCTGATCCATATTTGGTCCTCTCCTGGACCTGTTGACTCTGGTCCTTACCTGGGCATCATTGGGACCTGGATACTCTCTAAATCCCTGGGACTCACCTGGACCTGGTGACTGTGGTCCCACCTCGGCCTCACCTGGACGAGGTGACTGGTTCCCACAGGGACCTCACCTGGACCTGGTGACTCAGGTCCTCATATGGGCATCACGGGACCAGGGTTCTCAGTTCCACATCGGGGTCTCATCTGGACCTAGTGATTTCGTCCCCCTCTGGGCCTCACCTGACGTGGTGACTCTGGTCCCCACCTGGATATCACCAGAACCGGGTGACAGGTCCCCCTCTGGGACTCACCCGGAGCTGGGACACTGGTCCTCAACTGGGCCTCAACAGGACCTGGTGAATCTACTCCTCACTAAGGCCTTCTGGACCTTGTGACTCTTTTCGCACCTGGCGTCAATGGGACATGGTTACTCTTCCACAACTGGGCCTCACATGGACCTCATAACTTTGCTCCACACTTTGGCCTCAACTAGTCCTAATGACTCTGGTCCCCCGACCTAGGCCTCACCTGGACCTGGTGACTGTGGTCCCACCTGGGCCTCACCTGGACTGGTGACTGTGGTCCCCACCTGGGTCTCACCTGACCTGGTGACTCTCGTTCCCACATGAACCACACCAGGATCTGGTGACTGTGTTGTTTTGTAGATCATTTTTAACTGGTGACTCCAGTCCCCACTAGGTCCTCACGTGGATCAGGTGACTTGACCTGCAGGTTGGCCTCACATGGACCTGGTTAGTGTGGATGCCACCTGGGCCTCCCATAATTGGTGACTCAGGTCCCATGTGGGCCTCTTCTACCTGGTGAATCTGGTATTTACCTGGTCCTTCCCAGACCCGGGGACTCTGGTCACCACCTGGGCCTCACCTGGACCTGGTGAATCTGGTCCCCATCTTGGCCTCACTCAGTCCTGGTGACTTTGTTCCCCACCTTGACCTGATTGCTGTGGACTTTCATGGCCTCACCTGGACCTGGTGACTCTGATCCTATCTGCGTGTCACCCAGACCTGGTGACTCTGGTCCTCACCTGGGCATCATTGGTACCTGGTGACTCTGTTCCACACCTGAGCCTCACCTGGACATGAGGCTCTGGACTCTGGAACCACTCTGGGCCTAACCCTGACCTGGTGACTCTGGTCTCCATCTGGATGTCACATGGACCAGGTGATTCTGGTACCCCTCTAGGACTCAACCAGTTCTGGTGACTCTGGTCCTAAACTGGGCCTCACCTGGACCTATTGAATATGCTCCATCTGGGCCTCATTTGGACCTGGTGACTCTGGTCACTACCTGGGCATCATCGGGACATGGATCCACTGCATGGCCTGCAGGTTGGCCTCATGGACCTGGTAACTCTGGTCCCTACCTGGGCATCACCGGGACACGGTTCCTCTGCATGGCCTCCAGGTTGGCCTCACCTGGCCCTAGTGAGTGGGGTTGCCACCTGGTGCTCACCCATACCTGGTGACACAGGTCCCCACGTGGGCCTCACTTGGACCTGGTGAATCTGGTCCTTACCTGGTCCTCACCCGGAATGGTAACCCTGGTCACCACCTGGGAATCACCTGGACCTGGTGAATCTGGTCCCATCTGGGCCTACACAGTCCTGTGACTTTCTTCCCACCTGGACCTGATTGCTGTGGACTCTTTGGCCTCAACTGGAACTGGTGACACTGATCCTAACTGGGCCTCACCCAGATCTGGTGACTCTGGTCCTCACCTGTGGACCATTATGACCTGGATACTCTGTTCCACACCTGAGCCTCACCTGGACATGATGACTCTGGATCCCTCTGGGCCTCAGCCTGACATGGTGACTCTGGTCCCCATCTGGATGTCACCTAGATCAGGTGAATCTGGTACCCCTCTAGGCCTCAACTAGACTGGTGTCTCTGGTCCTCAACAGGGCCTCAACGGGACCTAGTGAATATGCTCCCCACCTGCGCCTCATCTGGACCTGGTGACGCTGGTTCTATTGGGCATCATCGGGACATGGTTACTCTGTTCCCCACTGGGACTGACCTGATCCTAGTAACTCTGGTCCTGACTTTGGCCTCTTCTGTACCAGGTGATTCTGGCTCTAACTGGGCCTCACCTGTAACTGGTGACTCTGATTCTAAGCATGGCCTCACCTGACATGGTGACTGTGGTTCCCATCAGGACCTCACCTGGACCTCATGTCTCTGGTCCCACCTGGGCCTCACCAGGGCCTGGTGTCTCTGGTACCCACCTGGGTAGCATTACGATATGGTTACACTGTTCACTAACAGTGACCCAGCCGGACCTATAAACTCTGGTCTCACCTGGGCCACACCTGGACATGGTGACACTGGTTCCCACCTGGGTCTACCTGGACATGGTGACTCGGATCCCCACCTGGTCCTCATATTTAACTGGTGATTCTCGTTTCCACATGGTCATCATGTGGACCTGGTGGCTGCAGTGTTTCTAGCTTCTCATGTACCTCGTGACTCTGGTCCCCACCAGGGCCTCACCGGGATCTGGTCAGTGTGGTTGCCACCTGCATCTCACCTCCACCTGGTGATTCTGGTGTGCACCTGAGACTACACTGGATCTAGTTACTGTGGTCCCCACCTGGGCTTCACCTGGATTTGGGAACTCCGGTCCCCATCTGGGGCTCACCTGGCCCTGTTGACCATGGTCCTCAACTGGGCAAAATTGGGACGCGGTGACTGTGTTCCACAACTGGAACTCACCTGGACCACGTGACTCTGGTTCCCCTCTGGGTCTCACCGTGCCCTAGTGACTGTGAAACCCACTTTGGCCTGACTTGGACCTGCTGACCCTGGTTGGAACCTGCGCCTGACGTCAAACTGTTGACTCTGGTTCTTTCAAGGGCCTCCCTGTACCTGGTGATCCTGGTCCCCACCGGCCTCGCCTGGACATGGTGACTCTTGTCACCACTGGGGACTCACCTGGACCTGCTTACTGTGTTCCACACCTGGGCCTCAATAGACCTGTTGACCATGGTCCCCAGGCCGGCCTCACATGAACCTGTTGCCTCTGATCCCCACCGGGGCCTCACGTGTACCTGGTTACTCTGGTCCTCACCTGGGCATCATTGGTCCTGGTGACTCTGTTCCACACCTGAGGCTCCCCTGGACATGATGACTCTGGAACCACTCTGGCTATCAACCTAACGTAGTGACTCTGGTCCCCATATGGATGTCACCTGGTCCAGGGGATTATGGTACGCGTCTGGGCCTCAACAAGGTCTGGTGACTCTGGTCCTCAACTGGGCCTCACCTGGACCTAGTGAATATGCTCCATCTGGGCCTCATTTGGACCTGGTGACTCTGGTCACTACCTGGGCATCATCGGGACATGGTTCCACTGCATGACCTGCAGGTTGGCCTCACCTGGACCTGGTACTCTGGTCCCTACCTGGGCATCATCGGGACATGGTTCCACTGCATGGCCTGTAGGTTGGCCTCACCTGGACCTGGTAACTCTCGTCCCTACCTGGGCATCATTGGGACCTGGTTCCTCTGCATGGCCTGCAGGTTGGCCTCACCTGGACCTGGTGAGTGGGTTTGTCACCTGGGCCTCACCCTTGCCTAGGACACAGGTCCCCACGTGGGCCTCACTTGGACCTGGTGAATCTGGTCCTTACCTGGTGGTCACCCGGAACTGGTAACTCTGGTCACCACATGGGAATCACCTGGGCCTGGTTAATCTGGTCCCCATCTGGGCCTCACCCAGTCCTGTTGACTTTTTCCCCACCTGGACATGATTGCTGTGGACTCCTTCTTGGCTAACCAGGAACTGCTGACTCTGATGCTAACTGGGCCTCACCCAGATCTGGTGATTCTGGTCCTCACCTGTGGACCATTATGACCTGGATACTCTGTTCCACACCTGAGCCTCACCTGGATATGTTGACTCTGGATTCACTCTGGGCCTCAGCCTGACATGGGGACTCTGGTCCCCATCTGGATGTCACTAGACCAGGTGAATCTGGTACCCCTCTAGGCCTCACCTAGACCTGGTGACTCTGGTCCTCAACTGGGCCTCAACGGGACCTAGTGAATATGCTCCCCACCTGCGCCACATCTGGGCCTGTTGACTCTGGTTCTACCTGGGTATCACCGGGACATGATTACTCTATTCCCACTTGGAGTGACCTGATCCTGGTAACTGTGGTCCTGACTTTGGCCTCTTCTGTACCAGGTGACTCTGGCTCCACCTGGGCCTCACCTGGAACTGGTGACTCTGATCCTAAGCATGGCCTCACCTGACCGGGTGACTGTGGTTCCATCGGGACCTCACCTGGACCTCATGTCTCTGGTCCAACTTGGGCCTCACCAGGACCTGGTGTCTCTGCTACCCACCTGGGTAGCATCAGGATATGGTTATACTGTTCACTAACAGTGACCCAGCCGGACCTATTAACTCTGGTCTTCACCTGGGCCACACCTGGACATGGTGACACTGTTTCCCACGTGGGTCTCACCTGGACATGGTGAGTCGGATCCCCACCTGGTCCTCACCTGTAACTGGTGATTCTCGTTCCCACATGGAGATCATGTGGACCTGTTGGCCGCAGTGTTTCTAGCATCTTTTTTTTAATTTTTATTATTTATGATAGTCACAGAGAGAGAGAGAGGCAGAGACACAGGCAGAGGGAGAAGCAGGCTCCATGCACCGGGAGCCCGACGTGGATTCGATCCCGGGTCTCCAGGATCGCGCCCTGGTCCAAAGGCAGGCGCCAAACCGCTGCGCCACCCAGGGATCCCATGTGTTTCTAGCTTCTCATGTACCTCGTGACTTCTCATGTATCCCACCAGTGCCTTACCGGGACCTGGTGAGTTTGGTTGCCACCTGCACCACACCTGGACCTGGTGATTCTGGTCTGCACCTGAGACTACCCTGGATCTGGTGACTGTGGTCCCCACCTGGGCTTCACCTGGATTTGGGACTCCGGTCCCCATCTGGGCCTCACCTGGCCCTGTTGACCATGGTCCTCAACTGGGCAAAATTGGGACCTGGTGACTGTGTTCCACAAACTGAACCTCACCTGGACCAGGTGACTATGCTCCCCCTCTGGGTCTCACCGTGCCCAGTGACTGTGAAGTCCCCTTTGGCTTGACTTGGACCTGCTGACCCTGGTTGCCACCTGCGCCTGACTCGAACTGTTGACTCTGTTCTTTCAAGGGCCTCCCCTGTACCTGGTGATCCTGGTCCCCACCTGGACCTCACCTGGACGTGGTGACTCTTGTCACCACCGGGGACTCACCTGGACCTCTTACTGTGTTCCACACATGGGCCTCAAGTAACCTGTTGACCATGGTCCCCAAGCCGGCCTCACATGGAACCTGTTGCCTCTGATCCCACCGGGGCCTCACGTGTACCTGGTAACACTGGTCCTCACCTGGGCCTCATCGGACCTAGTGACTCTGGTCCCCACCTGGGCTTCACTCGATCTGGGACTCTGGTCCCCACCTGGACTTCACCTGGATCTAGTGACTCTGGTCCCCACTGGACCTCTCCTGGACCTGGTGACTCTCTTTCCAACATGGACCTCACCTGGATCTGGTGATCTGGTCCTCAGTTTGGCCTCACCTGGACCTGGTGTCTCTCGTCCCCACTTTGACCTAACTCAGAACTGCTGAATCTTGCCCACCTAGGCCGCACCCAGACCTGGTGACTCTTGTCCCCAGCTATGCCTCAATTCGACCTGATGAATCTGTCCTCACGTGGGCTCACATGGACCTGGGACTCAGCTGGATAGAGTGGCTCTGGTTCCCACAAGGGGCTCACCTGATACTGTGACTGTGGTCTTTTCTATGCCTCACCAGGACCTAGTGATTCTGTTCCCCATCTGGGCCTGCATGGCCCTAGTGACTCTGGTCCTCACCCAGGCATCATTGGGACCTGGATACTCTATTCCACACCTGGGCCTCACTTTGACCAGGGACCTCGGTCCCATTCTGGGCCTCAAACTAAACTGGTTACTCTGGTTCCCCCTCGGGCCTCACCCTTACCTGGTGATCTGGTCACCCCTTGGGCTTCACTGGGCCTGGTGAATCTGGTCCTTAGCTGGTCCTCACCTGATCTGGTGACTGGTCGCCACCTGGGCCTCACCTGGACTTGGTGAATCCTGTTGCCACCTGCGCCTCACCTGGACCTTGTGACTGTGGTCCCACCTGGACCTCACCTGGATCTGTGCTCTGGTTCCCATATGGGGCTCTCCTGACCTGGTCCTGTGGTCTCCATCTGGCCTCACCTGGAACACAATGACTCTGATCCATATTTGGGCCTCTCCTGGACCTGTTGACTCAGGTCCTTACCTGGGCATCATTGGGACCTGGATACTCTCTTATACCTGGGCCTCACCTGGACTGGTGACTGTGGTCCCATGGGCCTCACCTGGACGAGGTGACTGGTTCCCACAGGGACCTCACTGACCTGGTGACTCAGGTCCTCATATGGGCATCATGGGACCTGGTTTCTTAGTTCACATCGGGGCTTCATCTGGACCTAGTGATACTCGTCCCCTCTGGGCCTCACTGACGTGGTGACTGGTCCCCACCTGGATATCACCAGAACCGGGTGACTCTGGTCCCCTCTGGGACTCCCCTGAGCTGGGACACTAGTTCAACTGGGCCTCAACAGGACCTAGTGAATCTCCTCCTCACTTAGGCTCGTCTGGACTTGTGATCTTTTCACACCTGGCACAATTGGACATGGTTACTCTGTTCCACAACTGGGCCTCACCTGGACATGATAACTTTGCTCCACTTTGGCCTCAACTGGTCTGATGACTGGTCCCCAACCTGTCCTCAATCTGGACCTGGTGACTGTGGTCCCCACCTGGGTCTCACCTGGACCTGGTGACTCTCGTTCCCACATGAACCACACCTGGACCTGGTGTCTTGGTGGTTCTTGTAGACTCACATTTACCTGGTGACTCCTGTCCCCACGGGATCACCTGGATCTGGTGACTCTGGCCTGCAGGTTGGCCTCACCTGGACCTGGTGAGTGGGTTGCCACCTGGGCTCACCCATACCTGGTGACTCAGGTCCCACGTGGGCTTCTTGGGCTGGTGAATCTGGTCCGTACTGGTCCTCTCCCAGACCCTGGGACTCTGGTCACCACCTGGGCCTCACCTGGACTAATGAATGAATATGGTCCCCATCTGGTCCTCACCCAATCCTGGTGACTTTGTTCCCCACCTGGACCTGATTGCTGTGGATTTCTTGGCCTCACCTGGACCTGGTGACTCTGATCCTATCTGCGCGTCACCCAGACTGGTGACTCAGGTCCCCGCGTGGGCCTCTTGGACCTGGTGAATCTGGTCCTTACCTGGTTCTCTCCCAAACTGGGGACTCTGGTCACCACCTGGGCCTCACGTGGCCTGGTGTATCAGGCCCCATCTGGGCCTCACCCAGTCCTGGTGACTTTGTTCCCCACCTGGACCAGATTGCTGTGGACTCCTTCTTGGCCTCACCTGGAACTGGGGACTATGATCCTAACTGGGTCTCACCCAGATCTGGTGAAACTGGTCCTCACCTGTGGACCATTATGACCTGGATACTCTGTTCCACCAGTGAGCCTCACCTGGACATGATGACTCTGGATCCCCTAGGGCCTCACCCTGACAGGTGACTCTGGTCCCATCTGGATGTCACCTAGACCAGGTGAATCGTTACGCCTCAAGGGCTCAAATAGACCTGGTGACTCTGGTCCTCAACTGGGCCTCACCGATACCTAGTGAATATGCTCCCCACCTGCGCCTCATCTGCACTGGTGACGCTGGGTCTACTGGGTCATCGGAACATGGTTACTCTGTTCCCCATGGGACTGACCTGATCCTGGTAACTCGTCCTGAATTTGGCCTCATCTGTACAGGTGACTCTGGCTCCACCTGGGCCTCAATGTAACCTGTGACTCTGACTAAGCATGGCCTCACCTGACCTGTTCTCTGTGGTTCCCATCGGGACTCACGTGGACCTCATGTCTCTGGTCGCACCTGGGGCGCACCAGGACTGGTGTCTCTTGTACCACCTGGGTAGCATCAGGGTATGGTTACACGTTCACTATCAGTGACCCAGCCGGACCTATCAACTCTGGTCTCACCTGGGCCACACCTGGACATGGTTACACTGGTTCCCACCTGGGTCTCATCTGGACATGGTGAGTCGGATCCCCACCTGGTCCTCAACTGAAACTGGTGATTCTCGTTTCCACATGGACATCATGTGGACCTGGTAGCTGCAGGTTTCTAGCTTCTCATGTACCTCGTGACTCTGGTCCCCACCAGGGCCTCACCGGGACCTGGTGAGTGTGGTTGCCACCTGCACCTCACCTGGACCTGGTGATTCTGGTCTGCACCCGAGACTACCCTGATCTGGTGACTGTGGTCCCCACTTGGGCTTCACATGGATTTGGGGATCCGGTCCCCACCTGGGCCTCACCTGGCCTTGTTGACCATGGTCCCCAACGCGGAAAAATAGGGACCCAGTGACTGTGTTCCACAACTGGACCTCACCTGGACCAGGGACTTGGTCCCCTCTGGGTCTCACCGTGCCCTAGTTTCTGTGAAGCCCATTTGGCCTGACTTCGACTGCTGACCCTGGTTGCCACTGCGCCTGACCTCGAGCTGTTGACCCTGATTCTTTCAAGAGCCTCCCCTGTACCTGGTGTTCCTGCTCCCCACCTGGGCTCACTGGACCTGGTGACTCTTGTCACCAGGGGACTCACCTGGACCGCTTTCTGTGTTCCACACCTGGGTCCCAAGTAGACCTGTTGACCATGGTCCCCAGGCGGGACTCACAAGGACCTGTTGCCTCTGATCCCCACCGGGGCCTCACGTGTACATGGTAACTCTGTCCTCACCTGGGCCTCATCTGGATCTGGTGACTCTGGTCCCTACCTGGACTTCACCTGGATCTGGTGACTCTGGTCCCCACATGGACCTCTCTGGACCTGGTGACTCTCTTTCCAACATGGTCTTCCCTGGATTTGGTGACTCTGGTCCTCAGTTTGGCCACACTGGACCTGGTGTCTTCGTCCCCACTTTGACCTAACTCAGAACTGCTGAATCTTGCCCCACCTAGCCGCACCCAGACCTGGTGACTCTTGTCCCCAGCTATGCCTCAATTCGACCTGATGAATCTGGTCCTCACGTGGGCCTCACATGGACCTGGGACTCAGCTGGATAGAGTGGCTCTGGTTCCCACAAGTGGCTCACCTGATACTGCTGACTGTGGTCTTATTCTATGCCTCACCAGGACCTAGTGATTCTGTTCCCCATCTGGGCCTGTATGGCCTAGAGTGACTGGTCCTCACCCAGGCATCTTTGGGACCTGGATACTCTATTCCACACCTGGGCCTCACTTTGACCAGGGACCTCTGGTCCATTCTGGGCCTCAAACTAAACTGGTTACTCTGATTCCCCTCTGGGCCTCACCCTTACCTGGTCTGGTCACCCCTTTGGCTTCATGGGCCTGGTGAATCTGGTCCTTAGCTGGTCCGCACCTGGATCTGGTGATTGGTCGCCACCTGGGACTCATGGACTTGGTGAATCCTGTTGCCACCTGCGCCTCACCTGGACCTTCTGACTGTGGTCCCACCTGGACCTCACCTGGATCTGCTGTCTCTGGTTCCCATATGGGGCTCTTGGACCTGGTTCCTGTGGTCTCCATCTGGCCTCACCTGGAACACAATGACTCTGATCCATATTTGGGCCTCTCCTGGACCTGTTGACTCTGGTCCTTACCTGGGCATCATTGGGACCTGGATACTCTCTTATATACCTGGGCCTCACCTGGAACTGGTGACTGTGGTCCCACCTGGGCCTCACCTGGACGAGGGGTGACTGGTTCCCACAGGGACCTCACCTGGACCTGGTGACTCAGGTCCTCATATGGGCATCATGGGACCTGGTTTCTTAGTTACACATCGGGGCTTCATCTGGACCTAGTGATCTCGTCCCCCTCTGGGCCTCACTCTGACGTGGTGACTCTGGTCCCCACCTGGATCACACCAGAACCGGGTGCCTCTGGTCCCCTCTGGGACTCCCCTGAGCTGGGGACACTAGTCTTCAACTGGGCCTCAACAGGACCTAGTGAATCTACTCCTCACTTAGGCCTCGTCTGGACCTTGTGACTCTTTTCCACCTGGCAACAATGGGACATTTTACTCTGTTCCCAACTGGGCCTCACCTGGACATGATAACTTTGCTCCACACTTTGGCCTCAACTGGTTCTGATGACCTGGTCCCCACCCTCCTCAATCTGGACCTGGTGACTGTGTCCCCACCTGGGTCTCACCTGGACCTGGTGACTCTCGTTCCCACATGAAAACACCTGGACCTGGTGTCGGTGGTGTTCTTGTAGACTCACATTTACCTGGTGACTCTGCCCCACTAGGGCATCACCTGGATCTGGTGACTCTGGCCTGCAGGTTGGCCTCACCTGGACCTGGTGAGGGGTTGCCACCTGGCTCACCCATACCTGGTGACTCAGGTCCCCACGTGGGCCTCTTGGACCTGGTGAATCTGGTCCGTACCTGGTCTCTCCCAGACCCTGGGACTCTGGTCACCACCTGGGCCTCACCTTGACCATGAATGAATCTGGTCCCCATCTGGCTCACCCAGTCCTGGTGACTTTGTTCCCCACCTGGACCTGATTGCTGTGGTCTCTTCTTGGCCTCACCTGGACTGGTGACTCTGATCCTATCTGCCGTCACCCAGACCTGGTCACTCGTCCTCACCTGGGCATCATTGGTACCTGGTGACTCTGTTGGACCTGAGCCTCACCTGGACATGATGACTCTGGAACCACTCTGGGCCTAACCCTGACCTGGTGACTCTGGTCTCCATCTGGATTTCACCTGGACCAGGTGACTGGGACCCCTCTAGGCCTCAACCAGGTATGGGGACACTGGTCCTCAACTGGGCCGCACTTGGACCTAGTGAATATGCTCCATCTGGGCCACAGTTGGACCTGGTGACTCTGGTCCCTACCTGGGCATCATCGGGACATGGATCCACTGCATGGCCTGCAGGTTGGCCTCAGCTGGACCTGGTAACTCTGGTCCCTACCTGGGCATCACCGGGACACGGTTCGTCTGCATGGCATCCAGGTTGGCCTCACGTGGACCTAGTGAGTGGGGTTGCCACCTGGGGCTCACCCATTCCTGGGACACAGGTCCCCACGTGGGCCTCACTTGGACCTGGTGAATCTGGTCCTTACTTGTTCCTCACCCGCACCTGGTAACCCTGGTCACCACCTGGGAATCACCTGGACCTGTTGAATCTGGTTCCCCTCTGGGCCTCACCCAGTCCTGTTGACTTCTTCCCCACCTGGACCTGATTGCTGTGGACTCCTCTTGGCCTCAACTGAACTGGTGACTCTGATCCTAACTGGGCCTCACCCAGATCTGGTGACCATGGTCCTCACCTGTGGACCATTATGACCTGGATACTCTGTTCCACACCTGAGCCTCACCTGGACATGATGACTCTGGAACCTCTCTGGCATCACCCTGACCTGGTGACTCTGGACCCATCTGGATGGCACCTGGACCAGGTGATTCTGGTACCCCTCTAGGCCTCAACCACGTCTGGTGACACTGGTCCTCAACTGGGCCTCACCTGGACGTAGTGAATATGCTCCATCTGAGCCTCATTTGGACCTGGTGACTCTGGTCCCTACCTGGGCATCATCGGGACATGGTTCCACTGCATGGCCTGCAGTTGGCCTCACCTGGACCTGGTGAGTGTGGTTGCCACATGGGCCTCACCCATACCTGGTGACTCTGTCCCCACGTGGGCCTCTTGGACCTGGTGAATCTGGTCCTTACCTGGTTCTCTCCAAGACCCGGGGACTCTGGCACCACCTGGGAATCACTTGGACCTGTTGAATCTTTTCCCCATCTGGGCCTCACCCAGTCCTGGTGGCTTTGTTCCCCACCGGTACCTGATTGCTGTGGATTCTTTCTTGGCCTCACCTGGAACTGGTGACTCTGATCCTATCTGCTCGTCACCCAGAATGGGTGACTCTGGTCCTCACCTGGGCATCATTGGTACCTGGTGACTCTGTTCTACACCTGAGCCTCACTTGGACATGATGACTCTGGAACCTCTCTGGGCCTCACCCTGACCTGGTAACTCTGGTCCCCATCTGGATGTCACCTGGACCAGGGGATTCTGGTACCCCTCTAGGCCTCAACCAGATATGGTGACTCGGGTCCTCAACTGGGCCTCATTGGACCTAGTGAATATGACATCTTGGCCTCATTTGGACCTGGTGACTCTGGTCCCTACCTGGCATCATAGGGATATGGTTCCACAGCATGGCCTGCAGGTTGGCCTCACCTGGACATTGTAACTCTGGTCCCTACCTGGGCATTATCGGGACATGGTTCCACACATGCCCTGCAGGTTGGCATCACCTGCACCTGGTAATTCTAGTCCCTACCTGTGCATCATCAGGACATGGTTCCTCTGCATGGCCTGCAGGTTGGCATCACCTGGACCTGGTGAGTGGGGTTGTCACCTGTGCCTCACCCATGCCTGGTGACACAGGTCCCCACGTGGGCCTCACTTGGAACGGGTGAATCTGGTCCTTACCTTGTTCTCACCCGGAACTCGTAACTCTGGTCACCACCTGGGAATCACCTGGGCCTGGTGTTTCTGGTACCCATCTGGGCGTTCCAGTCCTGGTGACATTGTTCCCCACCTGGACCTGATTGCTGTGGACTCTTTCTTGGCCTCACCTGGAACTGGTGACTTGATCCTATCTGCGCATCACCCAGACCTGGTGACTCTGGTCCTCACCTGGACATGATGACTTGGAACCTCTCTGGGCCTCACCCTAACCTGGTGACCTGGTCCCCATCTGGAACTCACCTGTATCTGGTGACTCTGGTCTCAGTTTGTCCTCACCTGGACTGGTGTCTATCGTCCCCACTTTGACCTAACTCAGAACTGCTGAATCTTGCCCCACCTAGGCCGCACCTAGACCTGATGACTCTTGTCCCCAGCGATGCCTCAATTCGACCTGATGAATCTGGTCCTCACGTGGGCCTCACATGGACCTGGGACTCAGCGGGATAGAGTGGCTCTGGTTCCCACAAGGGCTCACCTGATACTGGTGACTGTGTTCTTATTCTATGCCTCACCAGGACCTAGTGATTCTGTTCCCCATCTGGGCTTTCATGGCCCTAGTGACTCTGGTCCTCACCCAGGCATCATTGGGACCTGGATACTCTATTCCACACCTAGGCTCACTTTGTCCAGGGACCTCTGGTCCCAATCTGGGCCTCAAACTAAACTGGTTACTCTGGTTCCCCTGGGCCTCACCCTTACCTGGAAAATCTGGTCACCCCTTGGGTTTCACTTGGGCCTGGTGATCTGGTCTTATCTGGTCCGCACCTGGATCTGGTGACAGGTCACCACGTGGGCCTCACCTGGACTTGGTGAATCATTGTTGCCACCTGCGCCCTCACCTGGACCTTGTGACTGTGGGTCCCTCTTGGAACTACCTGTATCTGGTGGCTCTGGTTCCCATATGGGGCTCACCTGGACCTGGTTCCTGTGGTCTCCATCTGGCCTCACCTGAACACAATGACTCTGATCCATATTTGGGCCTCTCCTGGACCTGTGGACTCTTGGTCCTTACCTGGGCATCATTGGGACCTGGACTACTCTCTTATATACCTGGGCCTCACTGGACCTGTGACTGTGGTCCACCTGGGCCTCACCTGGACGGGGTTACTGGTTCCCACAGGGACATCACCTGGACCTGGTTGACTCAGGTCCTCATATGGGCATCATGGGACCTGGTATCACTGTTCGACATCGGGGCCTCACTGGACCTAGTGATTCTCGTCCCCTCTGGGCCTCACCCTGACTTGTGACTCTGGTCCCCACCTGGATATCACCAGAACCGGGACTCTGGTCCCCTCTGGGACTCACCGGAGCTGGGGACACGGTCCCACTGGGCCTCAACAGGACCTGGTGAATCTCCTCACTTAGGCCTCGCTGGACCTTGTGACTTTTCCCACCTGGCATCAATGGGACATGGTTACTCTGTTCCCCACCTGGGCCTCACCTGGACATGATAACTTTGCTCCACACTTTGGCCTCACTGGTCCTGATGACTCTGGTCCCCCACCTAGCCTCAATCTGGACCTGGTGACTGTGGTCCCCACCTGGTCTCACCTGGACCTGGTGACTCTCGTTCCCACATGAACCACACCTGGACCTGGTGACTGTGGTGTTCTTGTAGACTCACATTTACCTGGTGACTCCGGTCCCACTAGGGCCTCACCTGGATCTGGTGACTGGCCTGCAGGTTGGCCTCACCTGACCTGGTGAGTGGGGTTGCCACCTGGGCCTCACCCATACCTGGTAACTCAGGTCTCCACGTGGGCCTCTTTGACCTGGTGAATCTATTACTTACCTGGTCCTCTCGCAGACCCGGGGACTCTGGTCAACACCTGGGCGTCATCTGGACCTGATCAATCTGGTCCCCATCTGGACCTCACCCGGTCCTGGTGACTTTATTCCGCACCAGGACCTGATTGCTGTGGACTCTTTCTTGGCCTCACCTGGAACTGGTGACTCTGAACCTATCTGCGCGTCACCCAGACCTGGTGACTCTGTTCCTCACCTGGGCATCTTTGGTACTTGGTGTCTCTGTTCCATACCTGAGCCTCACCTGGACATGATGACTCTGGAACCTCTCTGGTCCTCACCCTGACATGGTGATCCTGGACCCATCTGGATTGTCACCTGGACCAGGTGATACTGGTACCCCTCTAGGCCTCAACCAGATCTGGTGACTCTGGTCCTCAACTGGGCCTCACCTGGACCTAGTGAATATGCTCCATCTGGGCCTCATTTGGGCCTGGTGACTCTGGTCCCTACCTGGGCATCATCGGGACATGGTTCCACTGCATGCCCTCCAGGTTGGCCTCAGCTGGACCTGGTATCTCTCGTCCCTACCTGGGCATCATCGGGACATGGTTCCTCTGCATGGCCTGCAGGTTGGCCTCACCTGGACCTGGTGAGTGGTGTTGCCACCTGGGCCTCACCCATACCTGGTGACACAGGTCCCCACGTGGTTCTCACTTGGACCTGGTGTATCTGGTCCTTACCTGGTCCTCCACCCGTAACTCGTCACCTGGGCACCACCTGGGAATCACCTGGGCCTGGTGAATCTGGTCCCCATCTGGTCCTCACTCAGTCCTGGTGACTTTGTTCCCCACCTGGACCTGATTGCTGTGGACTCCTTCTTGGCCTCACCTGGAACTGGTGACTCTGATCCTAACTACGCCTCACCCAGAAGTGCTGACTCTGGTCCTCACCTGTGGATCATTATGACCTGGATACTCTGTTCCACACCTGAGCCTCACCTGGACATGATGACTTTGGATCCACTCTGGGCCTCAGCCTGACATGGTGACTCTGGTCCCCATCTGGATATCACCTAGACCAGGTGAATCTGGTACGCCTCTAGGCCTCAACCAAACCTGGTGACTCTAGTCCTCAACTGGGCCTCACCGGGACCTACTGAATATGCTCCCCAACTGCGCCTCATCTGGGCATGGTGACTCTGGTTCTACGTGGGCATCATCGGGACATGGTTACTCTATTCCACACTGGGAGTGACCTGATCCTGGTAATACTATTCCGAACTTTGGCATTTTCTCTACCAGGTGACTCTGGCTCCACCTGGTCCGCACCTGTAACTGGTGACTCTGATCCTAAGCATGGCCTCACCTGACCTGGTGACTGTGGTTCCCATCGGGAACTCACCTGGACCTCATGTCTCTGGTCCCAACTGGGCCTCACCAGGACCTGGTGTCTCGGTAACCACCTCGGTAGCATCAGGATATGGTTACACTGTTCAATAACAGTGACCCAGCGGGACCTATTATCTCTGGCCTTCACCTGGGCCACAGCAGGACATGGTGATACTGGTTCCCACCTGGGTCTCACCTGGACATGCTGAGTCGGTTCCCCACCTGGTCCTCACCTGTAACTGGTGATTCTCGTTCCCACATGGACATCATGTGGACCTGGTGGCTGCAGTGTTTCTAGCTTCTCATGTACCTCGTGACTCTGGTCCACACCAGGGCCTCACCGGGACCTGGTGAGTGTGGTTGCCACCTGCACCTCACCTGGACCTGGTGATTCTGGTCTGCACCTGAGACTACCCTGGATCTGGTGACTGTGGTCACCACCTGGGCTTCACCTGGATTTGGGGACTCCGGTCCCCATCTAGGCCTCACCTGGCCCGGTTGACCATGGTCCTCAACTGGGAAAAATTGGGACCCTCTGACTGTTTTCCACAACTGGACCTCACCTGGACCAGGTGACTCTGGTCCCCCTCTGTGTCTCACCGTGCCCTAGTGACTGTGAACCCCACTTTGGCCTGACTTCGACCTGCTGACTCTGGTTTCCACCTGTGCCTGACCTCGAACTGTTGACTCTGGTTCTTTCAAAGGCCTCCCCTGTACCTGGTGATCCTGGTTCCCACCTGGCCATCACCTGCACCTGGTGTCTCTAGTCACCACCGGGGACTCACCTGGACCTGCTTACTGTGTTCCACACCTGGGCCTCAAGTACACCTCTTGACCATGGTTCCCAAGCTCGCCACACATGGACCTGTTGCCTCTGATCCTCACCGGGGCCTCACGTGTACCTGGTAACTCTGGTCCTCACCTGGGCCCCATCTGCACCTAGTGACTCTGGTCCCCACCTGGACTTCACCTGGATCTGGTGACTCTGGTCCCCATCTGGAACTCACCTGTATCTGGTGACTCTTCTCAGTTTGGCCTCACCTGGACTGGTGTCTCTCGTCCCCACTTTGACCTAACTCAGAACTGCTGAATCTTGCCCCACCTAGGCCGCACCCAGACCTGATGACTCTTGTCCCCAGCTATGCCTCAATTCGACATGATGAATCTGGTCCTCACGTGGGCCTCACATGGACCTCGGACTCAGCTGGATAGAGTGGCTCTGGTTCCCACCATGGGCTCACCTGATACTGGTGACTGTGTTCTTATTCTATACCTCACCAGGACCTAGTGATTCTGTTCCCCATTTGGGCTTTCATGGCCCTAGTGACACTGGTCCTCACCCAGGCATCATTGGGACCTGGATACTCTAATCCACACCTGGGCCTCACTTTGTCCAGGGACCTCTGGTCCCATTCTGGGCCACAAACTAAACTGGTTACTCTGGTTCCACCTCGGGGCCTCACCCTTACCTGGTGACTCTGGTCACCCCTTGGGCTTCACTTCGGCCTGGTGAATCTGGTTCTTAGCTGGTCCGCACCTGGATCTGGTGACAGGTCACCACGTGGGCCTCACCTGGACTTGGTGATTCATGTTGCCACCTGCGCCTCACCTGGACCTTGTGACTGTGGTCCATCCTGGACCTCACCTGGATCTGGTGGCTCTGGTTCCCATATGGGTTCTCCTGGACCTGGTTCCTGTGGTCTCCATCTGGCCTCACCTGGAAGACAATGACTCTGATCCATATTTGGGCCTCTCCTGGACCTGTTGAGTCTGGTCCTTACCTGGGCATCATTGGGACCTGGATACTCTCTTATATACCTCGGCCTCACCAGGACCTGGTGACTGTGGTCCCACCTGGGCCTCACCTGGACGTGGTGACTGGTTCCCTCAGGGACCTCACCTGGACCTGGTAACTCAGGTCCTCATATGGGCATCTTGGGACCTGGTTTCACAGTTCCACATCGGGGCCTCACCTGGACCTAGTGATTCTCGTCCCCCTCTGGGCCTCACCCAGACTTGTGACACTGGTCCCCACCTGGATATCACCAGAACCGGGTGACACACCCGGAGCTGGGGACACTGGTCCTCAGCTGGGCCTCAACAGGACCTGGTGAATCTACTCCTCACTTAGACCTCATCTGGACCTTGTGACTCTTTTCCCACCTGACATCTATGGGACATTGTTACTGTGTTCCCCATCTGGGCCTCACCTGGTCATGATAACTTTGCTCCACACTTTGGGCTCAACTGGTCCTGATGACTCTGGTCCCCCCAACTAGGCCTCAATCTGGACCTGGTGACTGTGGTCCCCCCTGGGTCTCACCTGGATCTGGTGACTCTCGTTCCCACATGAACCAAACCTGGACCTGGTGACTGTGGTGTTCTTGTAGACTCACATTTACCTGGTGCCTCGTGTCGCCACTAGGACCTCAACTGGATCTGTTGACTCTGGCCTGCAGGTTCGCCTCACTTGGACCTGGTGAGTGGGGTTGCCCCCTGGGCCTCACCGAAACCTGGTGACTCAGGTCCCCACGTGGGCCTCTTGGACCTGTTAATCTGGTGCTTGCCTGGTCCTCTCCCAGACCCGGGTACTCTGGTCCCCAACTGGGCCTCACCTGGACCGGGTGATTGTGGTCCCCATCTGGGCCTCACCCAGTCCTGGTGACTTTGTTCCCCACCTGGACCTGATTGCTGTGGACTCCTTCTTGGCCTCACCTGGATCCGGTGTCTCTAATCCTATCTGCGCCTCACCCAGACCTGTTGACTCTGGTCCTCACCTGGGCATCATTGGTACCTGGTGACTCTGTTCCACACCTGAGCCTCACCTGGACATGATGACTCTAGAACCTCTCTGGGCCTCACCCTGACCTGGTGATTCTGGTCCCCATCTGGATTTCACCTGGACCAGGTGATTCTGGTACCCCTCTAGACCTCAACGAGATCTGGTGACTCTGGTCCTCAACTGGTCCTCACCTGGACCTAGTGAATATGCTCCATCTGGGCCTCATTTGGACCTGGTGACTCTGGTCCCTACCTGGGCATCATCGGGACATGGTTCCACTGCATGGCCTGCAGGTTGGCGTCACCTGGACCTGGTAAATCTGGTCCCTACCTGGGCATCAACGGGACATGGTTTCTCTGCATGGCATGCAGGTTGGCCTCACCTGGACCCGGTAAGTCTATTCCCTACATGGGCATCATTGGGACATGGTCCCTCTGCATGGCCTGCATGTTGGCTTCACCTGGACCTGGTTAGTGGGGTTTTCACCAGTGCCTCACCCATACCTGGTGACACAGGTCCCCACGTGCTCATCACTTGGACCTGGTGAATCTGACACTTACCTGGTCCTCACCCGGAACTGGTAACTCTGGTCACCACCTGGGAATCACCTGGGCCTGGTGAATCTGGTCCCCATCTCGGCCTCACCCAGTCCTGGTGACTTTGTTCCCCATCTGGGCCTGATTGCTGTGGACTCCTTCTTGGCCTCACCTGGAACTGGTGACTCTGATCCTAACTGGGCCTCACCCAGAACTGGTGACTCTGGTACTCACCTGTGGTCCATTATGACATGGATACTCTGTTCCAACCTGAGCCTCACCTGGATATGATGACTCTGGATCCCCTCTGGGCCTCAGCCTAACATGGTGACACTGGTCCCCATCTGGATGTCACCTAGACCAGGTGAAACGGTACCCCTCTAGGCCTCAACTTGACCTTGTGACTCTTGTCCTCAACTGGGCCTCACCGGGACCTAGTGAACATGCTCCCCACCTGCGCCTCATCTGGACCTGGTGACTCTGGTCCCTACCTGGGCATCATCAGGACATGTTTGCTTTGCATGGCCTGAAGGTTGCCCTAACCTGGACCTGGTGTGTGGGGTTGCCACCTGGGTCTCCCCCATACCTGGTGACTCAGGTCCCCACATGGGCCTCTTGGACCTGGTGAATCTGGTCCTTACCTGTTCCTCTCCCAGACCCGGGGAATCTGGTCACAACATGGGCCTCACCTGGACCTGGTGAATCTGGGTCCATCTGGGCCTAACCCAGTCCTGGTGACTATGTTCCCCAACTGGACCTGATTGCTCTGGACTCTTTCTTGCCCTCACCTTGAACTGGTGACTCTGATCCTATTACCTAGTCCTCACCCGGAACTGGTAAATCTGGTCACCACCTGGGCATCACCTAGTCCTGGTGACTTTGTTCCCCACGTGGACCTGATTGCTGTGGACACCTTCTTGGCCTCACCTGGAAGTGGTAACTCTGATCACAACTGGGCCTCTCCCAGATCTGGTGACTCTGGTCCTCACCTGGGCCTCATCTGGACCTAGTGACTCTGGTCCCCACCTGGGCTTCACCTGGATCTGGTGACTCTGGTCCCCACCTGTACCTCACCTGGATCTGGTGACTCTGGTCCCCACCTGGACGTCTCCTGCACCTGGTGACTCTCTTTCCAACATGGACCTCACCTGGATCTGGTGACTCTGGTCCTCAGTTTGGCCTCACATGGAACTGGTGTCTCTCGTCCCCACTTGGACCTAACTCAGAACTGCTGAATCTTGCCCCACCTAGGCCGCTCCCAGACCTGGTGACTCTTGTCACCAGCTATGCCTCAATTCGACAAGATGAATCTGGTCCTCACGTGGGCCTCACATGGACCTGGGCCTCAGCTGGATAGAGTGGCTCTGGTTCCCACAAGGGGCTCACCTGATACTGGTGACTGTGGTCTTATTTTATGCCTCACCAGGACCTAGTGATTCTGTTCCCCATCTGGGCCTGCATGGCCCTAGTGACTCTGGTCCTCACCCAGGAATCATTGGGAACTGGATACTCTATTCCACACCTGAGCCTCACTTTGACCAGGGACCTCTGGTCCCATTCTGGGCCTCAAACTAAACTGGTTACTCTGGTTCCCCATCTGGGCCTCACCCTTACCTGGTGACTCTGGTCACCCCTTGGGCTTCACTTGGGCCTGGTGAATCTGGTCCTTAGCTGGTCCACACCTGGAATTGGTGACTGGTCGCCACCTGGGTCTCACCTGGACTTGGTGAATCCTGTTGCCACCTGCACCTTACCTGGACCTTGTGACTGTGGTCCCACCTGGACCTCACCTGGATCTGGTGGCTCTGGTTCCCATATGGGGCTCTCCTGGACCTGGTTCCTGTGGTCTCCATCTGGCCTCACCTGGAACACAATGACTCTGATACATATTTGGGCCTCTCATGGACCTGTTGACTCTGGTCCTTACCTAGGCATCATTGGGACCTGGATACTCTCTTATATACCTGGGCCTCACCTGGACCTGGTGACTGTGATCCCACCTGGGCCTCACCTGGACGAGGTGACTGGTTCCCACAGGGACCTCAACTGGACCTGGTGACTCAGGTCCTCATATGGACATCATGGGACCTGGATTCTCAGTTCCACATCGGGGCCTCACCTGGACCTAGTTATTCTCGTTCCTCTCTGGGCCTCACCCTGACGTGCTGACTCTAATCCCCCCCCGGATATCACCAGAACCGGGTGACTCTGGTCCCCCTCTGGACTCACCCGGAGCTGGGGTCACTGGTCCTCAACTCGGCCTCAACAGGACCTGGTGAATCTACTCCTCACTTAGGCCTCGTCTGGACCTTACGACTCTTTTCCCACCTGGCAACAATGGGACATGGTTACTCTGTTCCGCACCTGGGCCTCACATGGACATGATAACTTTGCTCCGCACTTTGGCCTCAACTGGTCCCGATGACCCTGGCCCCATCCGAGGCCTCAATCTGGACCTGGAGACTGTCGTCCCCACCTGGGTCTCACCTGGACCTGGTGACTCTCATTCCCACATGAACCACACCTGGACCTGGTTACTGTGGTGTACTTGTAGCCTCACATTTACCTGGTGACTCCGGTCCCCACTAGTGCCTCACCTGGATCTGGTGACTTTGGCCTGCAGGTTGGTCTCACTTGAACCTGGTGAGGGGGTTGCCACCTGGGCCTCACCTAAACCTGGTGATCTGGTCCCCATCTGGATGTCACCTGCACCAGGTGATTCTGGTACCCCTCTAGGTCTCAACCAGATCTGGTGACTATTGTCCTCAACTGGGCCACATCTGGACCTAGTGAATATGCTCCATCTGGGCCTCATTTGGACCTGGTGACTCTGGTCACTCACTGGGCATCATCGGGAAATGGATCCACTGCATGGCCTGCTGGTTGGCCTCACCTGGACCTGGTGAGAGGGGTTGTCACTTGATCCTCACACATGCCTGGTGACACAGGTCCCCACGTGGGCCTCACTTGGACCTGGTGAATCTGGTCCTTCCCTGGTCCTCACCCGGAACTCGTAACTCTGTTCACCACCTGGGAATCACCTGGACCTGGTGAATCAGCTCCCCATCTGGGCCTCACCCAGTCCTCGGGGCTTTGTTCCCCACCTGGACCTGATTGCTGTGGACTCTTTCTTGGCCTCACCTGGAACTGGTGACTCTGATCCTATCTGCGTGTAACCCAGACCTGGTGACTCTGGTCCTCACCTGGGCATCATTGGTACCTGGTGAATCTGTTCCACACCTGAGCCTCACCTGGACATGATGACTCTGGAACCTTTCTGGGTCTCACCCTGATATGGTGACTCTGGTCCCCATCTGGATGTCACCTGGACCAGGTTTTTCTGGTACCCCCTCTAGGCCTCAACCAGACCTGGTGACCCTGGTCCTCACCTGGGCCTCACTGGGACCTAGTGATCATGCTCCCCACCTGTGCCCCATGTGGACCTGATGACTCTGGTTCTACCTGGGCATCATCGGGACATGGTTACTCTATTTCACACTCGAACTGACCTGATCCTGGTAACTCTGGTACGGACTTTGGCCTCTTCTGTACCAGTGACTCTGGCTCCACCTGGGTCACACCTGTAACTGGTGACTCTGATCCTAAGCATGACCTCACCTGACCTGGTGACTGTGGTTCCCATCGGGACCTCACCTGGACCTCATGTCTCTGGTCCCACCTGGGGCTCACCAGGTCCTGGTGTCTCTGGTACCCACCTGGGTAGCATCAGGATATGGTTATATTGTACACTAACAGTGACCCAGCCGGACCTATCAACTCTGGTCTTCACCCGGGCCACTCCTGGACATGGTGACACTGGTTCCCACCTGGATCTCACCTGGACATGGTGAGTCGGATCCCCACCTGGGCCTCACCTGTAACTGGTGATTCTCGTCCCCACATGGACATCATGTGGACCTGGTGGCTGCAGTGTTTCTAGCTTCTCATGTACCTCGTGACTCTGGTCCCCACCAGGGCCTCACCGGGACCTGGTGAGTGTGGTTGCCACCTGCACCTCACCTGGACCTGGTGATTCTGGTCTGCACCTGAGACAAACCTGGAGCTGGTGACTGTGGTCCCCACCTTGGCTTCACCTGGATTTGGGGACTCCAGTCCCCATCTGGGCCTCACCTGGCCCTGTTGACCATGGTCCTCAACTGGGCAAAATTGGGACCCAGAGACTGTGTTCCACAACTGGACCTCACCTGGACCAGGTGACTCTGGTCTCTCTCTGGGTCTCAGTGCCCTAGTGACTGTCAACCCCACTTTGGCCTGACATGGACCTGCTGACCCCAGTTGCCACCTGCGACTGACCTCGAACAGTTGACTCTGGTTCTTTCAAGGGCCTCCCCTGTACCTGGTGATCATGGTCCCCACTTGGGCCTCACCTGGACGTGGTGACTCTTGTCACCACCGGGGCTCACCTGGACCTGGTTACTGTGTTCCACACCTGGGCCTAATGTAGACCTGTTGACCATTGTCCCCAAGCCCGCCTCACATGGACCTGTTGCCTTCTATCCCCACCGGGGCCTCACGTGTACCTGGTAACTCTGGCCCTCACCTAGGCTTCATCTGGACCTACTGACTGGTCCCAACCTGGACTTCACCTGGATCTGGTGACTCTGGTCCCCACCTGGAAGTCACCTGGATCTGGTGACTCTGGTCCCCACTTGGACCTCTCCTGGACCTGGTGACTCTCTTTCGAACATGGTGCTCACCTGGATCTGGTGACTCTGGTCCTCAGTTTGGCCTCACCTGGACCTGGTGTCTCTCGTCCCCACCTTGACCTAACTCAGAACTGCTGAATCTTGCCCCACCTAGGCCGCACCCAGACCTGGTGACTCTTGTCCCCAGCTATGCCTCAATTCGACCTGATGAATCTGGTCCTCACGTGGGCCTCACATGGACCTGGGACTCAGCTGGATAGAGTGGCTCTGGATCCCACATGGGGCTCACCTGATATTGGTGACTGTGGTCTTATTCTATGCCTCACCAGGACCTCGTGATTCTGTTCCCCATCTGGACCTGCATGGCCCTTGTGACTCTGGTCCTCACCCAGGCATCATTGGGACCTGGATACTCTATTCCACACCTGGGCCTCACACTGCCAAGGGAATTCTGATCCCATTCTGGGCCTCAAACTAAACTGCTTACTCTGGTTTCCCCTCTGGGCCTCAACCTTACCTGGTGACTCTGGTCACCCCTTGGGATTGACTTGGGCCTGGTGAATCTGGTCTTTAGCTTGTCCTCACCTGGATCTGGTGACTGGTCGCCACCTGGGCCTCACCTGGACTTGGTGAATCCTGTTGCCACCTGTGCCTCAACTGGACCTTGTGACTGTGGTCCCACCTGGACCTCACCTGGATCTGGTGACTCTGATCCTAAGCATGGCCTCACCTGACGTGGTGACTGTGGTTCCCATCGGGACCTCACCTGGACCTCATGTCTCTGGTCCCAATTGGGCCTCACCAGGACCTGGTGTCTCTGCTACCCACCTGGGTAGCATCAGGATATGGTTACACTGTTCACTAACAGTGACCCAGCCTGACCTATTAACTCTGGTCTTTACCTGGGCCACACCTGGACATGGTGACACTGATTCCCACCTGGGTCTCACCTGGACATGGTGAGTCGGATCCCCACCTGGTCCTCACCTGTAACTGGTGATTCTCGTTCCCACATGGAGATCATGTGGACCTGTTGGCCGCAGTGTTTCTAGCATCTTTTTTTTTTATTTTTATTTATTTATGATCGTCACAGAGAGAGAGAGAGGCAGAGACACAGGCATAGGGAGAAGCAGGCTCCATGCACCGGGAGTCCGACGTGGGATTCGATCCCGGGTCTCCAGGATGGCGCCCTGAACCAAAGACAGGCGCCAAACCGCTGCGCCACCCAGGGATCCCATATGTTTCTAGCTTCTCATGTACCTGGTGACTCTGGTCCCAACCAGTGACTTACTGTGACCTGGTGAATTTGGTTGCCACCTGCAACACACCTGGACCTGGTGATTCTGGTCTGCACCTGAGACTACCCTGGATCTGGTGACTCTGGTCCCCACCTGGGCTTCACCTGGATTTCGGGACTCCGGCCCCCATCTGGGGCTCACCTGGCATGTTGACCATGGTCTTCAACTGGGCAAAATTGGGAACTGGTGACTGTTCCACAACTGGACCTCACCTGGACCAGGTGACTATGCTCCCCTCTGGGTCTCACCGTGCCCTAGACTCTGAAGTCCAGTTTGGCTTGACTTGGACCTGCTGACCCTGGTTGCCACCTGCGCCTGAACTCGAACTTTTGACTCTGGTTCTTTCAAGGGCCTCCCCTGTACCTGGTGATCCTGGTCCCCACTTGGGCCTCAACTGGACGTGGTGACTCTTCTCACCACCGGGGACTCACCTGGACCTGCTTACTGTGTTCCACACCTGGGCCTCAAAAACACCTGTTGACCATGTCCCCAAGCCGGCCTCACATGGACCTGTTGCCTGTGATCCCAATCGGGGTCTCACGTGTACCATGTAACTCTGGTCCTCACCTGAGCCTCATCTGGACCTAGTGACTCTGCTCCCCAACTGGGCTTCACCTGGATCTGGTGACTCTGGTCCCCACCTGGACTTCACCTGGATCTGGTGACTCTAGTCGCCACCTGGACCTCTCCTGGACCTGGTGACTCTCTTTCCAACATGGAACTCACCGGTATCTGGTGACTCTGGTCCTCCCTTTGGCCTCAGCTGGACCTGGTGTCTCTCGTGCCCACTTTGACCTAACTCAGAACTACTAAATCTTGCCCCACCTAGGCCGCACCCAGACCTGGTGACTCTTGTCCCCAGCTAAGCCTCAATTCGACCTGATGAATCTGGTCCTCACGTGGGCCTCACATGGACCTGGGACTCAGCTGGATAGAGTGGCTCTGGTTCCCACAAGGGGCTCACCTGATACTGGTGACTATGGTCTTATTCTATGCCTCTCCAGGACCTAGTGATTCTGTTCCCTATCTGGGCTTGCATGGCCCTAGTGACTCTGGTCCTCACCCAGGCATCATTGGGACCTGGATACTCTATGCCACACTTGGGACTACCTTTGACCAGGGACCTCTGGTCCCATTCGGGGCCTCAAACTAAACTGTTTACTCTGGTTCCCCCTCTGGGCCTCACCCTTACCTGGTGACTCCTGTCACCCTTTGGGCTTCAACTGGGCCTGGAGAATCTGGTCCTTAGCTGGTCCTCACCTGGATCTGGTGAATGGTCGCCACCTGGATCTCACCTGGACTTGGTGAATCCTGTTGCCACCTGCGCCTTACCTGGACCTTGTGACTGTGGTCCCACCTGGACCTCTTCTGGATCTGGCGGCTCTGGTTCCCATAAGGGGAACTCCTGGACCTGGTTCCTGTGGTCTCCATCTGGCCTCACCTGGAACACAATGACTCTGATCCATATTTGGGCCTCTCCTGGACCTCTTGACTCTGGTCCTTACCTGGGCATCATTGGGACCTGGATACTCTCTTATATAACTTGGCCTCACCTGGACCTGGTGAGTGTGGTCCCACCGGGGCCTCACCTGGACGAGGTGACTGGTTCCCACAGGGACCTCACCTGGACCTGGTGACTCAGGTCCTCATATGGGCATCATGGGACCTGGATTCTCAGTTCCACATCGGGGCCTCACCTGGACCTAGTGATTCTCGTCCGACGTTGGGACTCACCCTGACGTGCTGACTCTGGTCCCCACCTGGATATCACCAGAACCGGGTGACTCTGCTCGACCTCTGGGACTCACCCGGAGCTGGGGACTCTGGTGCTCAACTGGGCCTAAACAGGACCTGGTGAATCTACACTTGAATTAGGCCTCGTCTGGACCTTGTGACTCTTTTCCCACCTGGCATCGATGGGACATGGTTACTCTGTTCCCCACCTGGGCCTCACCTGGACATGATAACTTTGCTCCACACTTTGGCCTCAACTGGTCCTGATGACTCTGGTCCCCCCCCCTGGCCTCAATCTGGACCTGGTGACTGTGGTCCCCACCTGGGTCTCCCCTGGACCTGGTGACTCTCGTTCCCACATGAACCACACCTGGACCTGGTGACTGTGGTGTTTTTGTAGACTCACATTTACCTGGTGACTGCGGTCCCCACTAGGGCCTCACATGGATCTGGTGACTCTGGCCTGCAGGCTGGCCTCACCTGGACCTGGTGAGTGGGGTTGCCTCCAGGACCTCACCCATTCCTGGGGACTCTGTCCCCACGTGGGCCTCTTGGATCTGGTGAATCTGGTCCTTACCTGGTTCTCTCCCAGACCCGGGGACTCTGGTCACCACCTGGGCCTCACCTGGACATGGTGAATCTGGTCCCCATCTGGGCCTCACCCAGTCCTGGTGGCTTTGTTCCCCACCGGGACCTGATTGCTGTGGACTCTTTCTTGGCCTCACCTGGAACTGGGGACTCTGATCCTATCTGCGCGTCACCCAGACCTGGTGACTCTGGTCCTCACCTGGGAATCATTGGTACGTGGTGACTCTGTTCTATACCTGAGCCTCACCTGGATATGATGACTCTGGAACCTCTCTGGGCCTCACCCTGACCTGGTGACTCTGGTCCCCATCTGGATGTCACTTGGACCAGGGGATTCTGGTACCCCTCTAGGCCTCAATCAGATATGGTGACTCTGGTCCTCAACTGGGCCTCACCTGGACCTAGTGAATATGATCCATCTTGGCCTCATTTGGACCTGGTGAATCTGGTCCCTACCTGGGCATCATAGGGATATGGTTCCACTGCATGTCCTGCAGGTTGGCCTCACCTGGACCTTGTAACTCTGGTCCCTACCTGGGCATCATCAGGACATGTTTCCACACATGGCCTGCAGGTTGGCATCACCTAGACCTGGTAACTCTAGTCCCTACCTGGGCATCATGGGGACATGGTTCCTCTGCATGGCCTGCAGGTTGGCATCACCTGGACCTGGTGAGTGGGGTTGTCACCTGTGCCTCTCCCATGCCTGGTGACACAGGTCCCCATGTGGGCCTCACTTGGACCGGGTGAATCTGGTCCTTACTTGGTCCTCACCCGGAACTGGTAACTCTGGTCACCACCTGGGAATCACCTGGGCCTGGTGTTTCTGGTCCCCATCTGGGCGTCATCCAGTCCTGGTGACATTGTTCCCCACCTGGACCTGATTGCTGTGGACTCTTTCTTGGCCTCACCTGGAACTGGTGACTCTGATCCTATCTGCGCGTCACCCAGACCTGGTGACTCTGGTCCTCACCTGGACATGATTGGTACCTGGTGACTCTGTTCCACACCTGAGCCTCACCTGGACATGATGACTCTGGAACCTCTCTGGGTCTCACCCTAAACTGGTGACTCTGGTCTCCATCTGGATGCCACTTGGACCAGGTGTTTCTGGTACCCCTCTAGTCCTCAACGAGATCTGGTTCCTCTTGTCCTCAACTGGGCCTCACCTGGACCTAGTGAATATGCTCCATCTGGGCCTCACCTAGACCTGGTAAGTCTGGTCCCTACCTGGGCATCATCGGGACATGGTTCCACTGCATGCCCAGCAAGTTGTCCTCCCCTGGACCTGGTAAATCTGTTCCCTACCTGGGCATCATCGTGACACGGTTCCTCTGCATGGCCTGCAGGTTGGCATCACCTTGACCTGGTGTTGGGGTTGCCACCTGTGCCTCACCCATACCTGGTGACACAGGTCCCCACGTGGGCCTCACTTGGACCTGGTGAATATGGTCCTTACTTGGTCCTCACCCGTAACAGGTAACTCTGGTCATCATCTGGGAATCTCCTGGACCTTGTGAATCTGGTCCCCATCTGGGCCTCACCCAGTCCTGGTGACTTTGTTCCCCACCTGGACCTGATTGCTGTGAACTCCTTATTGGCCTCACCTGGAACTGGTGCCTCTGATCCTAACTGGCCTCACCCAGATCTGGTGACTCTGGTCCTCACCTGTGGACCATTATGACCTGGATACTCTGTTCCACACCTGAGCCTCACCTGGTCATGATGACTCTGGATCCCCTCTGGGCCTCAGCCTGACACGGTGACTCTGGTCCCCATCTGGATATCACCAAGACCAGGTGAATCTGGTACCCCTCTATGCCTCAACTAGACCTGGTGACTCTGGTCCTCAACTGGGCCTCAACGGGACCTAGTGAACATGCTCCCCACCTGCGCCTCATCTGGACCTGGTGACTCTGGTTCTACCTGGGCATCATCGGGACATGGTTACTCTATTCCCCTCTGGGACTGACCTGATCCTGGTAACTCTGGTCCTGACTTTGGCCTCTTCTCTACCAGGTGACTCTGGCTCCACCTGGGCCTCACCTGTAACTGGTGAATCTGACCTAAGCATGGCCTCACCTGACCTGGTGGCTGTGGGTCCCATCGGGACCTCACCTGGAACTCATGTCTCTTGTCCCACCTGGGCTTCACCAGACCCTGGTGTCTCTGGTCCCCACCTGGGTAGCATCAGGATATGGTTACACTGTTCACTAACAGTGACCCAGCCGGACCTATTAACTGTGGTCTTCACCTGGGGAACACCTGGACATGGTGACACTGGTTCCCACCTGGGTCTCACCTGGATATGGTGAGTCTGATCCCCACCTGGGCCTCAATGTAACTGGTGATTCTCGTTCCCACATGGACATCATGTGGACCTGGTGGCTGCAGTGTTTCTAGCTTCTCATGCACCTCGTGGCTCTGGTCCCCACCAGGGCCTCACCAGGACCTGTTGAGTGTGGCTGCCACCTGCACCTCACTTGGACTTTGCTGATTCTTGTCTGCCCCTGAGATTACCCTGGATCTGGTGACTGTGGTCCCCACCTGGGCTTCACCTGATTCCGGTGACTCTGGTACCCACCTGGACCTCACCTGGATCTGGTGACTCTGGTTCCCACCTGAACCTCTCCTGGACCTGGTGACTCTCTTTCCAACATGGACCTCACCTGGATCTGGTGCCTCTGGTCCGCAGTTTCGCCTCTCCTGGACCTCGTGTCTCTCATCCCCACTTTCACCTAACTCAGAACTGCTGAATCATGCCTCACCTAGGCCGCACGCAGACCTGGTGACTCTTTTCCCCAGCTATGCCTCAATTCGTCCTGATGAATCTTGTCCTCACGTGGGCCTCACATGGACCTGGGACTCAGCTGGATTGAGTGGCTCTGGTTCCCACAAGGGGCTCACCTGATTCTGGTGACTCTGGTCTTATTCTATGACTCACCAGGACCTAGTGATTCTGTTCCCCATCTGCGCCTGCATGACCCTAGGGACTCTGGTCCTCACCCAGGCATCATTGGGATCTGTATAATCTATTCCACACCAGGGCGTCACTCTGACCAGGGACCTCTGGTCCCATTCTGAGCCTCAACCTAAACTGGTTACTCTGGTTATCCCTCTGGGCCTCACCCTTACCTGGTGACTCTGGTCACCACTTGGGCTTCACTTGCGCCTGGTGAATCTGGTCCTTAGCTGGTCCACTCCTGGATCTGGTGACAGGTCGTCACCTGGGCCTCACCTGGACTTGGTGAATCCTGTTGCCACCTGCGCCTCACCTGGACCTGTGACTGTGGTCCCACCTGGACTTCACCTGGATCTGGTGGCTCTGGTTCCCATATGGCGCTCTCCAGGTCCTGGTTCCAGTGGTCTCCTTCTGGCCTCACCTAGAATACAATGACTCTGATCCATATTTGGGCCTCTCCTGGACCTGTTGACTCTGGTCCTTACCTGGGCATCATTGGTACCTGGATACTCTCTTATATACCAAGGCCTCACCTGGACCTGGTGACTGTGATCCCACCTGGGCCTCACCTGGACGAGGTGACTGGTTCCCACAGGGACCTCACCTGGACCTGGTGACTCAGGTCCTCATATGGGCATCATGGGACCTGGGTTCTCAGGTCCATATTGCAGCCTCACCTGGACCTAGTGATTCTCGTCCCCCTTTGGGCCTCACCCTGACGTAGTGACTCTGGTCCCCACCTGGATATCACCAGAACCGGGTGACTCTGGGCCCCCTCTGGGACTCTCCCAGAGCTGGGGACACTGGTCTTCAACTGGGCCTCAACAGGACCTGGTGAATCTACTCCTCACTTAGGCCTCGTCTGGACCTTGTGACTCTTTTCCCAAATGGCATCAATGGGACATGGTTACTCTGTTCCCCAACTAGGTCTCAATTGGACATGATAACTTTGCTCCACACTTTGGCCTCAACTGGTCCTGATGAATCTGATCCCCTCACCTAGGCCTCAATCTGGAACTGGTGACTGTGGTCCAAACCTGGGTCTCACCTGGACCTGGTGAATCTGGTCCCCATCTCGGCCTCACACAGTCCTGGTGACTTTGTTCCCCACCTGGGCCTGATTGATGTGGACTCTTTCTTGGCCTCACCTGGTACTGGTGAATCCGATCCTATCTGCGCGTCACCGAGATCTGGTGACTCTGGTCCTACCCTGGGCATCATTGGTACCTGTTGACTCTGTTCCACACCTGAGTCTCACCTGGACATGATGACTCTGGAAACTCCCTGTGTGTCACCCTGACCTGGTGACTCTGGTCTCCATCTGGATGTCACCTGGGTCAGGTGATTCTGGTACCCCTCTAGGACTCAACCAGATCTGGTGACTCTGGTCCTCAACTGGGCCTCACCGGGACCTAGTGAATATGCCCCATCTGGTCCTCATTTTGATTTTTTTTTATTTATTTATTCATAGAGATGCAGAGAGAGAGAGAGAGAGAGAGAGAGAGAGGCAGAGACACAGGCAGAGGGAGAAGCAGGCTCCATGCAGGGAGCCTGACGTGGGACTCGATCCAGGGTTTCCAGGATCACGCCCTGGGCTGCAGGCGGCGCTAAACCGCTGCGCCACCGGGGTTGCCCCTGGTCCTCATTTTGACCTGGTGACTCTGGTCTCTACCTGGGCATCATCGGGACATGGTTTCACTGCATGGCCTACAGGTTGGCCTCACCTGGACCTGGTAAATCTGGTCCCTACCTGGGCATAATAGGGACACGGTTCCTCTGCATGGCCCGCAGGTTGGACTCACCTGGACCTGGTGAGTGGGGTTACCACCTGAGCCTCACCCATACCTGGTGACACAGGTCCCCACGTGGGCCTCATTTGGACCTGGTGAATCTGGTACTTACCTGGTCCTCACCCGGAACTGGTAACTCTGGTCACCACCTGGGAATCACCTGGACCTGGTGAATCTGGTCCTGATCAGGGCCTCACCCAGTCCTGGTGACTTTGTTCCCCACCTGGACCTGATTGCTGTGGACTCCTTCTTGGCCTCACCTGGAACTGGTGACTGATCATATCTGTGCGTCACCCAGACCTGGTGACTCTATTATACACCTGGGCATCATTGGTACCTGGTGACTCTGTTCTACACCTAAGCCTCACCTGGACATGATGACTCTGGAACCTCTCTGGGCCTCACCCTTCCCTGGTGACTGTGGTCCCCATCTGGATGTCACCTGGACCAGGGGATTCTCGTACCCCTCTAGTCCTCAACGAGATCTGGTGCCTCTGGTCCTCAACTGGGCCTCACCTGACCTAGTGAATATGTTCCATGTGGGCCTCATTTGGACCTGGTGACTCTGGTCCCTACCTGGGCATCATAGGGATATGGTTCCACTGCATGGCCTGCAGGTTGGTCTCACCTGGACCTGGTAACTCTGGTCCCTACCTGGGCATCATCGGGACATGTTTCCACTGCATGGCCTGCAGGTTGGCCTCACCTGGACCTGTTAAATCTGGTCCCTACCTGGGCATCATCGGGACACGGTTCCTCTCCATCACCTGCAGGTTGGCCTCACCTGGACCTGGTGAGTGGTGTTGCCAATTGTGCCTCACCCGTACATGGTGACACAGGTCCCCACGTGGGCCTCAATTGGACCTGGTGAATCTGGTCCTTACCTGGTCCTTCCCCGGAACTGGTACCTCTGGTCACCACCTGGGAATCACCTGGGCCTCGTGAATCTGGTCCCCATCTGGCCTCACCCAGTCCTGGTGACTTTGTTCCCCACATCGACCTGATTGCTGTGGACGCCTTCTTGGTCTCACCTGGAACTGGTGACTCGGATCCTATCTGCGCATCATCCAGACCTGGTGAATCTGGTCCTCAACTGGGCATCATTGGTACCTGGTGACTCTGTTCCACACCTGAGCCTCACCTGGACATGATGACTCTGGAACCTCTCTGGGCCTCACCCTGACCTGGGGACTCTGGTCCCCATCTCGATGTCACCTGAACCAGGTGATTCTGGTACCCTTATAGGGCTCAACCAGATCTGGTGACTCTGGTCCTCAACTGGGCCTCACCTAGACCTAGTTAATATGCTCCATCTGGGCCTCATTTGGACATGGTGATTCTGATCCCTACCTCGGCATTACCGGGACATGGTTCCACTGCATGGCCTGCTGGTTGGCCTCACCTGGACCTGGTAACTCTGGTCGCTACCTGGGCATCATCGGGACATGGTTCCTCTGCATGGCCTGCAGGTTGGCCTCATCTTCACCTGGTGAGTGGGGTTCCCACCTGGGTCTTACCCATGCCTGGTGACACAGGTCCCCACGTGGGCCTCACTTGACCTGGTGAATGTGGTCCTTACCTAGTCCTCACCCGGAACTGGTAAATCTGGTCACCACCTGGGCCTCACCTGGACTTGGTGAATCCTGTTGCCACCTGCGCCTCACCTGGATCTTGTGACTGTGGTCCCACCTGGACCTCACCTGGATCTGGTGGCTCTGGTTCCTATATGGGGCTCTCCTGGACCTGGTTCCTCTGGTCTCCATCTGGCCTCACCTGGAACACAATGACTCTGTTCCATATTTGGGCCTCTCCTGGACCTGTTGACACTGGTCCTTACCTGGGCAACATTGGGACCTGGATACTCTCTTATATACCTGGGCCTCACCTGGACCTGGTGACTGTGTTCCCACCTGGGCCTCACCTGGACGAGGTGACTGGTTCCCACAGGGACCTCACCTGGACCTGGTGACTCAGGTCCTCATATGGGCATCATGGGACCTGGGTTCTCAGTTACACATCGGGGCCTCACCTGGACCTAGTGATTCTCGTCCCCGTCTGGGCCTCACCCTGACGTGGTGACTCAGGTCCCCACCTGGTTATCACCAGAACCGGGTCACTCTGGTCCCCCTCTGGGACTCACCCGGAGCTGGGGCCACTGGTCCTCAACTGGGCCTCAACAGGACCTGGTGAATCTACTCCTCACTGAGGCCTCGCCTGGACCTTGTGACTCTTTTCCCACCTGGCATCTTTGGGACATGGTTACTCTGTTCCCCACCTGGGCCTCACATGGACATGATAACTTTGCTCCACACTTTGGCCTCAACTGGTCCTGATGACTCTGGTCCCCCGACCTAGGCCTCAATCTGGACCTGGTGACGGTGGTCGCCACCTGGGTCTCACCTGGACCTGGTGACTCTCGTTCCCACATGAACCACACCAGGATCTGATGACTGTGTTGTTCTTGTAGAATCATTTTTAACTGGTGACTCCAGTCCCCACTCGGTCCTCACGTGGATCGGGTGACTTGGCCTGGAGGTTGGCCTCACATGGACCTGGTTAGTGGGGATGCCACTTGGGACTCACCCATACCTGGTGACTCAGGTCTCCACGTGGGCCTCCTGGACCTGGTGAATCTGGTCCTTACCTGGTCCTCTCCCAGACCCGGGGACTCTGGTCACCACCTGGGCCTCACCTCGACCTGGTGAATCCGACCCCATCTTGGCCTCACTCAGTCCTGGTGACTTTGTGCCCCACCTTGACCTGATTGCTGTGGACTCTTTCATGGCCTCACCTGGACATGGGGACTCTGATCCTATCTGCGTGTCACCCAGACCTGGTGACTCTGGTCCTCTCCTGGGCATCATTGGTACCTGGTGACTCTGTTCCACACCTGAGCCTCACCTGGACATGAGGCTCTGGCCTCTGGAACCACTCTGGGCCTAACCTTGACCTGGTGACTCTGGTCTCCATCTGGATGTCACATGGACCAGGCGATTCTGGTACCCCTCTAGGCCTGAACCAGTTCTGGTGACTCTGGTCCTCAACTGGGCCTCACCTGGACCTATTGAATATGCTCCATCTGGGCCTCATTTGGACCTGGTGACTCTGGTCCCTACCTGGGCATCATCGGGACATGGATCCACTGCATGGCCTGCAGGTTGGCCTCAGCTGTACCTGCTAACTCTGGTCCCTACCTGGGCATCACCGGACACGGTTCCTCTGCATGGCCTCCAGGTTGGCCTCACCTGGACCTAGAGACTGGGGTTGACACCTGGGGCTCACCCATACCTGGTGACACAGGTCCCCACGTGGGCCTCACTTGGACCTGGTGAATCTGGTCCTTATGGTCCTCACCCGGACTTGGTAATCCTGGTCACCACCTGGGAATCACCTGGACAGGGTGAATCTGGTCCCCATCTGGGCCTCAACAGTCCTGTTGACTTTCTTCCCCACCTGGACCTGATTGCTGTGGACTCCTTCTTGGCCTCAACTGGAACTGGTGACTCTGATCCTAACTGAGCCTCACCCAGATCTGGTGACTCTGGTCCTCACCTGTGGACCATTATGACATGGATACTCTGTTCCACACCTGAGCCTCACCTGGACATGATGACTCTGGATCCCCTCTGGGCCTCAGCCTGACATGGTGACTCTGGTCCGCATCTGGATGTCACCTAGACCAGGTGAATCTCGTACCCCTCTAGGCCTCAACTAGACCTGGTGACTCTGGTCCTCAACAGGGCCTCAACGAGACCTAGTGAATATGCTCCCCACCTGCGCCTCATCTGGACCTGGTGACGCTGGTTCTATCTGGGCATCATCGGGACATGGTTACTCTGTTCCCCACTGGGACTGACCTGATCCTGGTAACTCTGGTCCTGACTTTGGCCTCTCTTTACCAGGTGATTCTGGCTCTAACTGGGCCTCACCTGGAACTGGTGGCTCTGGTCCCCACCTGGGTTTCACCTGGAACTGGTGACGCTCTTTCCAACATGGACTTCACTTGGTGAATCTGGTCCTTAGCTGGTCCACATTTGGATCTGGTGACTGGTCGCCACCTGGGCCTCACCTGGACTTGGTGAATACTGTTGCCACCTGCGCCCCCCCTGGAACTTGTGACTCTGGTCCCACCAGAACCTCACCTGGATCTAGAGGCTCTGGTTCCCATAAAGGGCTCTCCTGGACCTGGTTCTTGTGGTCTCCATCTAGCCTCACCTGGAACACAATGACTCTGATCCATATTTGTGCCTCTCTTGGACCTGTGGACTCTGGTCCTTACCTGGGCATCATTGGGACCTGGATACTCTCTTATATACCTGGGCGTCACCTGGACCTGGTGACTGTGGTCCCACCTGGGCCTCACCTGGATGAGGTCACTGGTTCCCACAGGGACCTCACCTGGACCTGTTGACTCAGGTCCTCAAATGGGCATCATGGGACCTGTTATTGCAGTTCCAAATCGGGGCCTCACCTGGACCTAGTGATTCTCGTCCCCCTCTGGGCCTCACCCTGACCTGTTGACTCTGGTCCTCACCTGGATATCACAAGAACCGGGTGACTCTGGTCCCCCTTTGGACTCACCCGGAGCTGGGGAGACTGGTACTCAACTGGGTCTCAACACGATCTGGTGAATCTTCTCTTCACTTAGGCCTCGTCTGCACCTTGTGACTCTTATCCCACCTGGCATCAATGGGATATGGTTACTCTCTTCCCCACCTGGGCCTCACTTGGACATGATAACTGTTCTCCGCACTTTGGCTCAACTGGTCCTGATGACACTGGTCCCCCCACCTAGGCCTCAATCTGGACCTGGTGACTGTGGTCCCCACCTGGGTCTCACCTTGACCTGTTGCCTCTCGTTCCCACATGAACCACACCTGGACCTGGTGACTGTGGTGTCCTTGTAGACTCACATTTACCTGGTGACTCCGTTCCCGTCTAGGGCCTCACCTGGATCTGGTGACTCTGGCCTGCAGGTTGGCTTGACCTGGAATTGGTGAGTGGGGTTGTCACCTGGGCCTCACCCATACCTGGTGACTCAGGTCCCTACGTGGGCCTCTTGGACCTGGTGAATCTAGTACTTACCTGGTCCTCTCCCCGACCCGGGGACTCTGGTCACGCCCTGGGCCTCACCTGGACCTGGTGAATCTGTTCCATATCTTGGCCTCACCGAGTCCTGGTGACGTTGTTCCCCACTTGGACCTGATTGCTGTGGACTCTTTTTGCCTCACCTGGAACTGGTGACTCTGATCCTATCTGCGCGTCACCCAGATCTGGTGACCCTGGTACTCACCTGGGCATCATTGGTTCCTGATTACTCTGTTCCACACCTGAGCCTCACCTGGACATGATGACTCTGGTACCTCTCTGGGCCTCACCCTGACCTGGTGACTCTGGTCCCCATCTGGATGTCACCTGGACCAGGTCATTCTGGTACCCCTCTAGGCCTCAACCAGATCTGGTGACTCTGGTCCTCAACTGGGCCTCATCTTTACCTAGTGAATATACTCGATGTGGGCCACATTTGGACCTGGTGACTCTGCTCCCTACCTGGGCATCATCGGGAGATGGTTCCACTGCATGGCCTGCAGGTTGGCCTCACCTGGACCTGGTAACTCTGGTCCCTACCTGGGCTTCATCGGGACACCGTTCCTCAGCATGGCCTGCAGGTTGGCCTCACCTGGACCTGTTGAGTGGGGTTTCCACATGGGCCTCACACATACCTGGTGACATAGGTCCCCAAGTGGGCCTCACTTGGACCTGGTGAATCTCATCCTTACCTGGTCCTCACCCAGAACTGGTAACTCTGGTCACCACCTGGGCATCACCTGGACAGGGTGAATCTGGTCCCCATCTGGGCCTCACCCAGTCCTGATGACTTTGTTCCCCACCTGGAACTGATTGCTGTGGACTCCTTCTTGGCCTCACCTGGAACTGGTGACTCTCATCCTAACTGGGCCTAACTCAATCTGCTGAACCTTGTCCTCCCCTGTGGACCATTATGAACTGGATACTCTGTTCCACAACTGAGCCTCACCTGGACATGATGACTCTGGATCCACTCTGGGCCTCACCCTGACGTGGTGACTCTGGTCCTCATGTGGATGTCACCTAGACCAGGTGAATCTGGTACCCCTCTAGGCCTCCACTAGACCTGGTGACTCTGGTCCTCAACTGGGCCTCACCGGGACCTAGTGAATATGCTCGCCAACTGTGCCTCATCTGGACCTGGTAACTCTGGTTCTACCTGGGCATCATCGGGACATGTTTACTGTAATCCCCACTGGGACTGACCTGATCCTGGTAACTCTGGTCCTGATTTGGCCTCTTCTGTACCAGGTGACTCTGGATCCACCTTGGGTTCACCGGTAACTGGTGACTCTGATCCTAAGCATGGCCTCACCTGACCTGGTGACTGTGGTTCCCATCGGGACCACACCTGGACCTCATGTCTCTGGTCCCAACTGGGCTTCACCAGGACCTGGTGTCTCTGGTACCCACCTTGGTAGCATCAGGATACGGTTACACTGTTCACTAACAGTGACCCAGCGGGACCTATTAACTCTGCTCTTCACCTGGGCCACACCTGGACATGTTGACACTGGTTCCCACCTGGGTCTCACCAGGACATGGTGAGTCGGATCCAAAACTGGTCCTCCCCTGTAACTGGTGATTCTCGTTCCCACATGGACATCATGTGTACCTGGTGGCTGCAGTGTTTCTAGCTTCTCATGTACCTCGTGACTCTGGTCCCCACCAGGGCCTCACCGGGACCTGGTGAGTGTGGTTGCCACCTGCACCTCAAGTGGACCTGGTCATTCTGGTCTGCACCTGAGACTACCCTGGATCTGGTGACTGTGGTCCCCACCTGGGCTTCACCTGCTTTGGGGACTCCGGTCTCCATCTGAGCCTCACCTGGCCCTGTTGACCATGGTCCTCAACTGGGCAAAATTGGGATCCGGTGACTGTGTTCAACAACTGGACCTCACGTGTACCAGGTGATTCTGGTCTCCCTCTGGGTCTCACAGAGCCCTAGTGACCGTAAACCCAACTTTGCCCTGACTTGGACCTGCTGACCCTGGTTACCACTTGTGCCTCACCTCGAACTGTTGACTCTGGTACTTTCAAGGCCCTCCCCTGTACCTTGTGATCCTGGTCCCCACCTGGGTCTCACCTGGACGTGGTGACTCATGTCACAACCGCGTACTCACCTGGAGCTGCTTACTGTGTTCCACATCTGGGCCTCAAGTAGACTTGTTGACCATGGTCCCCAAGCCGGCCTCACATGGACCTGTTGCCTCTGATCCCCCCGGGGCCTCACGTGTACCTGGTAACTCTGGTCCCCACCTGGGCTTCACCTGGATCTGGTGACTCTGGTCCCCTCCTGTACTTCACCTGGATCTGGTGACTCTGGTCCCCACCTGGATCTCTCCTGGACCTGGTGACTCTCTTTCCAACATGGACCTCACCTGGATCTGCTGACTCTGGTCCTCAGTTTGGCCTCACCTGGACCTGGTGTCTCTCGTCCCCACTTTGAACTAACTCAGAACTGCTGAATCTTGCCCCACCTAGGCCGCACCCAGACCTGGTGACTCTTGTCCCCAGTTATGCCTCAATTTGCCCTAATGAATCTGGTCCTCACGTGGGCCTCACATGGACCTGGGACTCAGCTGCATAGAGTGGCTCTGGTTCCCACAAGGGGCTCACCTGATACTGGTGACTGTGGTCTTATTCTATGCCTCACCAGGACCTAGTGATTCTGTTCCCCATCTGAACCTGCTGGCCCTAGTGACTCTGGTCCTCAACCTGGAATCATTGGGAACTGGATACTCTATGCCACACCTGGGCCTCACTTTGACCAGGGACCTCTTGTCCCATTCTGGGCCTCAATCTAAACTGGTTACTCTGGTATCCCCTCTGGGCCTCACCCTTACCTGGTGACTCTGGTCACCCTTGGGCTTCACTTGTACCTGGTGAATCTGGTCATTAGCTGGTCCGCACCTGGATCTGGTGACTGGTCGCCACCTGGGTCTCACCTGGACTTGGTGAATCCTGTTGCCACCTGCACCTCACCAGGACCTTGTGACTGTGGTCCCACCTGGACCTCACCTGGATCTGGTGGCTCTGGCCTGCAGGTTGGCCTCACTTGGACCTGGTGAGTGGGGTTGCCACCTGGGCCTCACCCAAACCTGGTGACTCAGGTCCCCACGTGGGCCTCTTTGACCTATTAATCTGGTCCTTTCCTGGTCCTCTCCCAGACCCAGGGACTCTGCTCACTACCTGGGCCTCACCTGGAGCTGGTGAATCTGGTCCCCATCTGGGCCTCACCCATTCCTGGTGACTTTGTTCGCCACCTGGACCTGATTTTTGTGGACTCCTTCTTGGCCTCACCTGGAACTGGTGACTCTGATCCTAACTGGGCCTCACCCAGATCTGGTGACTCTGGTCCTCACCTATGGACAATTATGACCTGGATACTCTCTTCCACACCGGAGTCACACCTGCACATGATGACTCTGGAACCTCTCTAGGCCTCACCCTGACCTGGTGACTCTGGTCCCCATCTGGATTTCACCTGGTCCAGGTGATTCTGGTACCCCTCTAGGGTCAACCAGATCTGGTGACTCTGGTCCTCACCTGGGCCTCACATGGACCTAGTGAATGTAATCCATCTGGGCCTCATTTGGACCTGGAATTCTGGTCCCTACCTGGGCATCATCGGAACATGGTTACTCTGCATTGCCTGCAGGTTGGCCTCACCTGGACCTGGTGAGTGGGGTTGCCACCTGGGCCTCGCCCATACCTTGTGACTCAAGTCCCCACAGGGGCCTCATGGACCTGGTGAATCTTCTCCTTACCTGGTCCTCCCCCAGACCGGGGACTCTGGTCACCACTTGGGCCTCACCTGGACCTGGTGAATCTGTTCCCCATCTGGGCCTCACCCAGTCTTTGTGACTTTGTTCCCACATGGACCTGATTGCTGTGGAATCTTTCTTGGCCTAACCTGAAACTGGTGACTCTGATCCTATTGTGCGTCTCCCAGATCTGGTGACTCTGGTCCTCACCTTGGCATCATTGATACCTGGTTACTCTGTTCCACACCTGAGCCTCACCTGGACATGATGACTCTGGAACCTCTCTGGGACTCACTCTGACCTGGTGACTCTGGTCCCCATCTGGATGTCACCTGGACCAGGTGATTCTGGTACCCCTCTAGGGCTCAAGGTGATCTGGTGACTCTGGTCCTCAACTGATTCTCACCTGGACCTAGTGAATATACCCCATCTGGGCCTCATTTGGACCTGGTGACTCTGGTCCCTACCTGGGCATCATCGGGATATGGTATAACGGCATGGCCTGCAGGTTGGCCTCACCTGTTCCTGGTGAGTGGGGTTGTCCTCAACTGGGCAAAATTGGGACCCAGTGACTGTGTTCCACAAGTGGCCTCACCTGGACCAAGTGACTCTGGTCCCCCTCTGGGGGTCACCGTGCCCTAGTGACTGTGAACCCCACTTTGGCCTGACTTGGACCTGCTGACCCTGGTTGCCACCTGCTCCTGACCTCGAACTGTTGACTCTGGTTCTTTCAAGGGCCTCCCCTGGACCTGGTGATCCTGGTCCCCACCTGGGCCTCACCTGGACGTGGTGACCCTTGTCACCACCGGGGACTCACCGGGACCTGCTTACTGTGTTCCACACCTGGGCCTCAAGTAGACCTGTTGACCATGGTCCCCAAGCCAGACTCACATGGACATATTGCCTCTGATCCCCACCGGGGCCTCACGTGTACCTGGTAACTCTGGTCCTCACCTGGGCCTCATCTGGACCTAGTGACTCTGGTCACCACCTGGACTTCACCTGGAACTGGTGACTCTCGTCCACCCCAGGATCTCTCCTGGACCTGGTGACTCCTTTCCAGCATGGACCTCATGTGGATCTGGTGACTCTGGTCCTCAGTTTGGCCTCACCTGGACTTGGTGTCTCTCGTCCCCACTTTGACCTAACTCAGAACTGCTGAATCTTGCCCCACCTAGGCCGCACTCAGACCTGGGGACTCTTGTCCCCAGCTATGCCTCAATTCGACCTGATGAATCTGGTCCTCACGTGGGCCTCACTTGTACTTGGGACTCAGCTGGATAGAGTGGCTCTGGTTCCCACAAGGGGCACACCTGATACTGCTGACTGTGGTCTTATTCTATGCCTCACCAGGACGTAGTGATTCTGTTCCCCATCTGGACCTGCATGGCCCTAGTGCCTCTGGTCCTCACCCAGGCAGCATTGGGTGATGGACCCAATGATCCTCACCCTGGATACTCTATTCCACACCTGTGCCTCACTTTGACCAGGGACTTCTGGTCCCATTCTGGGCCTCAAACTAAACTGGTTACTCTGGTATCCCCTCTGGGCCTCACCCTTACCTGGTGACTCTGGTCACCCCTTGGGCATCAATAGGGCCTGGTGAATCTGGTCCTTAGCTGGTCCGCACATGGATCTGGTAACTGGTCGCAACCTGGGCCTCACCTGGACTTGGTGAATCCTGTTGCCACCTGTGCCTCACCTGGACCTTGTGACTGTGGTCCCACCTGGACCTCACCTGGATCTGGTGGCTCTGGTTCCCATATGGGGCCCTCCTGGACCTGGTTCTTGTGGTCTCCAACTGGCCTCACTTGGAACACAATGACTCTGAACAATATTTGGGCCTCTCCTGTACCTGTTGACTCTGGTCCTTACTTGGGCATCATTGGGAGCTGGATACTCTGTTATATACCTGGGCCTCACCTGGACCGGTGTTGTGGTCCCACCTGGCCCTCACCGGGACGAGGTGACTGGTTCCCACAGGGACCTCACCTGGACCTGCTGACTCAGGTCCTCATTTGGGCATCATGGGACCTGGTTTCTCACTTCCACATCAGGGCCTAACTTGGACCTAGTGATTCTCGTCCCACTCTGGGCCTCACCCTGACGTGGTGAGTCTGGTCCCCACCTGGATATCACCAGAACCGGGTGACTCTGGTCCCTCTCTGGGTCTCACCCAGAGCTGGGGACACCGGTACTAAACAGGGCCTCAACAGGACCTATTGAATCTACTCCTCACTTTGGCCTCGTCTAGACCTTGTGACTCTTTTCCTACCTGGCACCAATGGGACATGGTTACTCTGTTCCCCACCTGGGCCTCACCTGGACATGGTAACTTTTCTCCACACATTGGCCTCAACTGGTGCTGATGACTCTGGTCCCACGACCTAGGCCTCAATCTGGACCTGGTGATTGTGGTCCCCACCTGGGGCTCTCCTGGACCTGGTGACTCTCGTTCCCACATGAACAACACCTGGACCTGGTGACTGTGGTGTTCTTGTAGACTCATATTTACCTGTTGATTCCGGTCCCCACTAGGGCCTCAACTGGATCTAGTGACTCTGGCCAAAAGTTGGCCTCACCTGGACCTGGTGAGTGGGGTTGCCACCTGGGCCTCACCCATACCTGGTGACTCAGGTCCCCGCGTGGGCCTCTTGGACCTGGTGAATCTGGTCCTTACCTGGTTCTCTCCCAGACATGGGGACTCTGGTCTCCACCTGGGCCTCTCGTGGACCTGGTGAATCTAGTCCCCATCTGAGCCTCACCCAGTCCTGGTGACTTTGTTCCCCACCTGGACTTGATTGATCTGGACACTTTCTTGGCCTCCCCTGGAGCTGGTGACTCTGATCCTATCTGTGCGTCACCCAGACCTGGTGACTCTGGTCCTCACCTGGACATCATTGATACCTGGTGACTCTGTTCCACACCTGAGCCTCACCTGGACATGATGACTCTGGAACCTCTCTGGTCCTCACCCTGACCTGGTGACTCTGGTCCCCATCTGGATGTCATCTGGACCAGGTGACTCTTGTACCCCTTTAGGCCTCAACCAGATCTGGTGACACTGGTCCTCAACTGGGCCTCATATGAACCTAGTGAATATGCTCCATTTAGGCCTCATTTGGACCTGGTGTCTCTTGTCCCTAACTGGGCATCATCGGGACATGGTTCCACTGCATGGCCTGCAGGTTGGCCTCACCTGGACCTCGTAACTCTGGTCCCTACCTGGGTATCATCGGGACATGATTCCTCTGCATGGCCTGCAGGTTGGCCTCACCTGGACCTGGTGAGTGGGGTTGTCACCAGGGCCTCACCCATGCATGGTGACACCTGTCCCCACGTGGGCCCCAGTATGCCCTGGTGAATCTCGTCCGTACCTGATCCTCACCCGTACAAGGTAATTCTGGTCACCACCTGGGAATCACCTGGACCTGGTGTATCTGGCCCCATCTGGGCCTCACCCAGTCCTGGTGACTTTGTTCCCCACCTGGACCTGATTGCTGTGGGACTCCTTCTTGGCCTCACGTGGAACTGGAGACTCTGATCCTAACTGGGAATCACCCAGGTCTGGTGACTCTGGTCCTAACCTGTGGACCATTATGACCTGCATACTCTGTTCCACACGTGAGCCTCACGTGGACATGATGACTCTGGATCCCCTAGGGGCCTGAGCCTGACATGGTGACTCTGGTCCCCATCTGGATGTCACCTAGGACCAGGTGAATCTGTTACGCCTCAAGGGCTCAAATAGACCTGGTGACTCTGGTCCTCAACTGGGCCTCACCGAGACCTAGTGAATATGCTCCCCACCTGCGCCTCATCTGGACCTGGTGACGCTGGGTCTACCTGGGCATCATCGGAACATGGTTACTCTGTTCCCCACTGGGACTGACGTGATCCTGGTAACTCTGGTCCTGAATTTGGCCTCATTTGTACCAGGTGACTCTGGCTCCACCTGGGCCTCACATGTAACCTGTGACTCTGAACCTAAGCATGGCCTCACCTGACCTGGTCTCTGTGGTTCCCATCGGGACCTCACGTGGACCTCATGTCTCTGGTCGCACCTGGGGCTCACCAGGACCTGGTGTCTCTGGTACCCCACCTGGGTAACATCCGGATATGGTTACACTGTTCACTATCAGTGACCCAGCCGACCTATCCACTCTGGTCTTCACCTGGGGCACACCTGGACATGGGTGACACTGGTTCCCACCTGGGTCTCATCTGGACATGGTGAGTCGGATACCCACCTGGTCCTCAACTGAAACTGTTGATTCTCGTTTCCACATGGACATCATGTGGACCTGGTAGCTGCAGTGTTTCTAGCTTCTTCATGTACCTCGTGACTCTGGTCCCCACCAGGGACTCACCGGGACCTGTTGAGTGTGGTTGCCCACCTGCACCTCACCTGGACCTGGTGATTCTGGTCTGCACCCGAGACTACCCTGATCTGGTGACTGTGGTCCTCACTTGGGCTTCACATGAATTTGGGGACTCCGGTCCCCACCTGGGGCCTCACCTGGCCTTGTTGACCATGGTCCTCAACGGGGATAAATAGGGACCCAGTGACTGTGTTCCACAACTGGACCTCACATGGACCAGGTGACTCTGGTCCCCTCTGGGTCTCACACCGTTCCCTAGTGACTGTGAACCCCACTTTGCCCCTGGACTTAGACCTGCTGACCGTGGGTTGAAACCTGCGCCTGACTCGAACTGTTGACTCTGGTTCTTTCAAGGGCCTCCCCTGTACCTGGTGATCCTGGTCCGAACCTGGGCCTCACCGAACGTGGTGACTCTTCTCACCACTGGGGACTCACCTGGACCTGCTGTACTGTGTTCCACACCTGGGCCTCAAGTAGACCTGTTGACCATGGGTCCCCAAGGACGGGCCTCACATGGACCTGTTGCCTCTGATCCCCACCGGGGACTCACGTGTACATGGTAACTCTGGTCCTCACCTGGGCCTCATCGGGATCTGGTGGACTCTGTCCCCACCTGGACTTCACCTGGAATCTGGTGGACTCTGGTCCCCACAGAGGACCCTCTCCTGGACCTGGTGACTCTCTTTCCAACATGGTCTTCCCTGGATTTGGTGACTCTGCTCCTCAGTTTGGCCTCCCCTGGACCTGGTGTCTCTCGTTGTCCCTCTTTGACCTAACTCAGAACTGCTGGAATCTTGCCCCACCTCACGCCACACCCCAGACCTGGTGACTCTTGTCCCCAGCTATGCCTCAATCTGAACCTGATATGAATCTGGTCCTCACGTGGGCCTCACATGGACCTGGGACTCAGCTGGGTAGAGTGGCTCTGGGTTCCCACAAGGGGCTCACCTGATACTGTGACAGTGGTCGTATTCTATGCCTCACCAGGCCCTAGTGATTCTGTTCCCCATCTGGGCCTGCATGGCCCTAGTAACTCTTTTCCCTCACCCAGGCATCATTGGGATCTGGATACTCTATTCCACATCTGCGCCTCTTTCACAACCAGGGACCAGGTTCCCATTCTGGGCCTCAAACTAAACTGTTTACTCTGGTTCCCCTCTGGGCCTCACCCCTACCTGGTGTACTCTGGTCACCCCTTGGGCTTCACTTGGGCCTGGTGAATCTGGTCCTTAGCTGTTCCACACCTGGATCTGGTGACCGGTTGCTACCTGGGCATTCACCTGGACTTGGTGAAACCTTGTTGCCACCTGCGCCTCCCTTGGACCTTTGGACTGTGGTCCCACCAGACATCACCTGGATCTGGGTGGCTCTGGTTTCCCATAAGGTAACTCTCCTGGACCCTGGTTCCTGTGGTCTCCATCTGGCCTCACCCTTGAACACAATGACTCTGAACCATATTTGTTGCCTCTCCTGGACCTGTTGACTCTGGTCCTTACCTGGGCATCATTGGGACCTGGATACTCTATATATACCTGGGCCTCACCTGGACCTGGTGACTGTGGTCCCAACTGGGCCTCACCTGGACAGGTGACTGGTTCCCACAGGACCTCACCTGGACCTGGTGACTCAGGTCCTCATATGGGCATCATGGGACCTGGTTTCTCAGTTCCACATCGGGGCCTCACCTGGACCTAGTGATTCTCGTCCCCCTTGGCCTCACCCTGACGTGGTGACTCTGGTCCCCACCTGGATATCAACCAGGACCGGGTGACTCTGGTCCCCCTCTGGGAATCACCCGGAGGCTGTCGACACTTGTCCTCAGTGGGCCTCAACAGGACCTGGTGAATCTACTCCTCACTTAGGCCCTCGTCTGGACCTTGTGACTCTTTTTCCCACCTGGGCATCAATGGGACATGGTTACTCTGTTTCCCCACCTGGGTCCTCACCTGGACCTGATAACTTTGCTCCACACTTTGGCCTCAACAATGTCCTGATGACTCTGGTCCCCCTACCTAGTCCCTCAAGCTGGACCTGGGGACTATGGTCCCCACTTGGGTCTCACCTGGACCTGGTGACTCTCGTTCCCACATGAACCACACCTGGACCTGGTGACTGTGGTGTTCTTGTAGACTCACATTTACCTGGTGACTCCGGTCCCACTAGGGCCTCACCTGGATCTGGTGACTCTGGCCTGCAGGTTGGCCTCACCTGGACTTGGTTAGTGGGATTGCCACCTGGGCCTCACCCATACCTGGTGACTCAGGTCCCCACGTGGGCCTCTTGGACCTGGTGAATCTGGCCTTACCTGGTCTTCTCCCAGACCCGGGACTCTGTCACCACCTGGGCCTCACCTGACCTGGTGAATCTGGTCCCCATCTGGGCCTACCCAGTCCTGGTGACTTGTTCCCCACCTGGACGTTTGTGGACTCTTTCTTGCCTCACCTGGAACTGGTGACTCTGATCCTATCTGGCGTCTCCCAGACCTGGTGACTCTGGTCCTCACCTGGGCATCATTGGTACCTGGTGACTCTGTTCCACACCTGAGTCACCTGGACATGATGACTCTGGAACCTCCTGGGCCTCACCCTGACCTGGTGACTCTGGTCCCATCTGGATGTCGCCTAGACCAGGTGATCTGTTACCCTCTAGGCTCAACCAGTTCTGGTGACTCTTGTCCTCAACTGGGCCTCACCTGGACCTAGTGAATATGCTCCATCTGGGCCTCATTTGGACCTGGTGACTCTGGTCCCTACGTGGGCAACATCGGGACATGGTTCCCATAATGGTCTGCAGGTTGGCCTCCTCTTGACCTGGTAACTCTGGTCCCTATCTGGGCATCATCGGGACACGGTTCCTCTGCATGGCCTGCAGGTTGGCGTCACCTGGACCTCGTACCTCTGGTCCCTACCTGGGCATCATCGGGACACGGTTCCTCTGCATGGCCTGCAGGTTGGCCTCACCTAGACCTGGTGAGTGGGCTTGTCACCTGGGACTCACCCATACCTGGTGACACAGGTCTCACGTGGGCCTCACTTGGACCTGGTGAATCTGGTCCTTACCTGGTCCTCACCCGGAACTGGTAACCCTTGTCACCACCTGGGAATCACCTGGACCTGGTGAATCTGATCCCCATCTGCGCCTCACCCATTCCTGGTGACTTTGATCCCCACCTGGACCTGATTGCTGTGGACTCCTTCTTGGCCTCAACTGGAACTTGTGACTCTGCTCCTAACTGGGCCTCACCCAGATCTGGTGACTCTGGCCCTCACATGTGGACCATTATGACCTGGATACTCTGTTCCACACCTGAACCTCACCTGGACATGATGATTCTGGATCCCTCTGGGCCTCACCCTGACATTGTGACTCTGGTCCCCATCTGGATGTCCCCTAGACCAGGTGAATCTGGTACCCCTCTAGGCGTCAACTAGACCTGGTGACTCTGGTCCTCATCTGGGCCTCACCTGGACCTAGTGAATATTCTCCCCACCTGCGCCTCACTGGACCTGGTGACTCTGATTCTACCTGGGCATTGGGACATGGTTACTGTTTACCCACTGGGAGTGACCTGATCCTGGTAACTCTGGTCCTGACTTGGCCTCTTCTGTACCAGGTGACTCTGGCTCCACCTGGGCCTCACCTGTACCTGGTGACTCTGATCCTATGCATGGGCTCACCTGACCTGGTGACTGTGGTTCCCATCGAGACCTCCACCTGGACCTCATGTCTCCGGTCCTCATGACTCTGGTCCCCATCAGGATTCACCTGACTAGGTGAATCTATCCCTCTAGGACTCAACTTGACCTGGTGACTCTGGTCCTGAACTGGGCCTCACGGGGACCTAGTGAACATGCTCCCCACCTGCGCCTCATCTGGATCTGGTGACTCTGGTTCTACTGGGATCACTGGGACCTGGATACTCTCTATATACCTGGCCTCACCTACCTGGTGACTGTGTCCCACCTGGGCCTCCTGGACGAGGTGACTGGTTCCCACAGGGACCTCACCTGGACCTGGTGACTCAGGTCCTCATATGGGCATCATGGGACCTGGTTTCTGAGTTCCACATCGGGCCTCACCTGGACGACTCTGACTCTGGTCCCCACCTGGATATCACCAGGACCGGAGACTCTGGTCCCCCTCTGGGAATCACCCGGGGCTGTCGACACTTGTCCTCAGCTGGGCCTCAACAGGACCTGGTGAATCTACTCCTCACTTAGGCCTCGTCTGGACCTTGTGACTCTTTTCCCACCTGGCATCAATGGGACATGGTTACTCTGTTCCCACCTGGGTCTCACCTGGACATGATTACTTTGCTCCACACTTTGGCATCAACAAGTCCTGATGACTCTGGTCCCCCTACCTAGTCCTCAATCTGGACCTGGGGACTATGGTCCCCACCTGGGTCTCACCTGGACCTGGTGAATCTCGTTCCCACATGAACCACACCTGGACCTGGTGACTGTGGTGTTCTTGTAGACTCACATTTACCTGGTGACTCCGGTCCCCACTAGGGCCTCACCTGGATCTGGTGACTCTGGCCTACAGGTTGGCCTCACCTGGACCTGGTGAGTGGGTTGCCTCTAGGGCCTCACCCATACCTGGTGACTCAGGTCCCATGTGAGCCTCTTGGACCTGGTGAATCTGGTCCTTACCTGGTCCTCTCCCAGACCCGATGACTCTGGTCACCACCTGGGCCTCACCTGGATCTGGTGAATCTGGTCCCAATCTGGGCCTCACCCATTCTTGATGACTTTGTTCCACACCTTGACCTGATTGCTGTGGACTCTTTCTTGGCCTCACCTGGAACTGGTGACTCTGATCCTATCTGCGCGTCACCAGACCTGTTGACTCTGGTCCTTACCTGGGCATCATTCGTACCTGGTGACTCTGTTCCACACTGAGCCTCACCTGGTCATGATGACTCTGGAACTTCTCTGGGCCTCACCCTGACCTGGTGACTCTGGTCCCCATTAGGACGTAACCTGGACTGGGTGATTCTGGTTCCCATCTAGGCCTCAAGCAGATCTGGTGATTCTGGTCCTCAACTGGGCCTCACGTGGACTTAGTGAATATGCTCCATCTTGGCCTCATTTGGACCTGGTGACTCGGGTCCCTAACTAGGCATCATCGGGACATGGTTTGCGCCGCCTGCAGGTTGGCCTCACCTGAACCTGGTGAGTGGGATTGCCACCTGTGGCTCACCGATACCTGGTGACTCAGGTCCCCACGTGGGCCTCTTGGACCTGGTGAATCTGGTCCTTACCTCGTCTTCTCCCAACCTGGGGACTCTGGTCATCACCTGGGCCTCACCTGGAGAAGGGAAACTGGTCCCCATCTGGGCCTCACCCAGTCCTGGTTACTTTGTTCCCCACCTGGAACTGATTGCTGTGGACTCTTTCTTTGCCTCACCTGCAACTGGTGACTCTGATCCTATCTGTGCGTCACCCAGATCTGTGATTCTGGTCCTCATGTGGGCATCTTGGTACCTGGTGACTCAGTTCCACACCTGAGCCCACCTGGACATGATGACTCTGGAACCTCTCTGGGCCTCACCCTGTCCTGGTGACTCTGGTCCCCATCTGGATGTCACCTGGACCAGGTGATTTTGGTACCCTCTGAGCCTCAACCAGATCTGGTGACTCTGGTCCTCAACTGGGCCTCACCTGGACCTAGTGAATATGCTCCATCTGGGCCTCATTTGGACCTGGTGACTCTGGTCCCTCCTCGGCATCATCGGTACATGGTTCCACTGCATGGCCTGCAGGTTGACATCACCTGGACCTGGTAACTCTGGTTCCTACATGGGCATCATCGGGACACGGTTCCTCTGCATGGCGCGAAAGATGGCCTCTCCTGGACCTGGTGAGTGTGGTTGCCACCTGTGCCTCACCCGTACCTGGGGACACAGGCCCCTCGTCGGCCTCTTGGACCTGGTGAATCTGGTCCTTACCTGGTCGTCTCCCATACCCGGGGTCTCTGGTCACCCCCTGGGCCTCACCTGGACCTGGTCAATCTGGTCCCATCTGGGCATCACCCAGTCCTGGTGACTTTGTTCCCCACCTGGATGATTGCTGTGGACAATTTCTTGGCCTCACCTTGAACTGGTGACTCTGATCCTATCTGCACATTACCCAGACCTGGTGACTCTGGTCCTCACCTGGGCATCTTTGATACCTGGTGACTCTGTTCCAACCTGAGCCTCACCTGGACATGTTAACTCTGGAACCTCTCTGGGCCTCATCCTGACCTGGTGACTCTGGTCCCCATCTGGATGTCACCTGGACCAGGTGATTCTGGTACCCCTCTAGGCCTCAACCAGGTCTTGTGACTCTGGTACTCCACTGCACCTCACCTGGACCTAGTAAATATGCTCCATCTGGGTCTCATTGGACCTGGTGATTCTGATCCCAACCTCGGCATCATCGGGACATGGTTTTACTGCTTGGCCTGCAGGTTGGCCTCACCTGGACCTGTTAAATCTCGTCCCTACCTGGGCATCATCGGGACATGGTACCTCTGCATGGCCTGCAGGTTCGCCTCACCTGGACCTGGTGAGTGGGGTTGCCACCTGGGCCTCGCCCATGCCTGGTGACACAGGTCCCACGTGGGCCTCACTTGGACCTGCTGAATCTGGACCTTACCTGGTCCTCACCCGGAACTTTTAACTCAGGTCACCACCTGGGAATCACCTGGACCTGGTGAATCTGGTCCCCATCTGGGGTCATCCATTCTTGGTTACTTTGTTCCCCAACTGGACCTGATTGCTGTGGACTCCTTCTTGGCCTCACCTGGAACTGGTGACTCTGATACTAACTGGGCCTCACCCTGATCTAGTGACTCTGGTCCTCACCTGTGGACCATTATGAACTGGATACTCTGTTCCACACGTGAGCCTCACCTGGACATGATGACTCTGGATCCCCTCTGGGCCTCAGCCTGACATGGTGACTCTGGTCCCATCTGGATTTCACCTAGACCAGGTGAATCTGGTACCCTCTAGGCCTCAACTTGACCTGGTGACACTGGGCCCCAAGTGGGCCTCACCGGGACCTAGTGAACATGCTCCCCACCTGCGCCGCATCTGGGCATGGTGACTCTGGTTTACCTGGGCATCCTCGGGAAATGGTTACTGTATTCCCCACTGGGACTGACCTGATCATGGCAACTCTGGTCCTGACTTTGGCCTCTTCTGTAGCAGGTGACTCTGGCTCTACCTGGGCCTCACCTGTAACTGGTGACTCTGATCCTAAGCATGGCCTCACCTGACCTGGTGACTGTGGTTCCCATCGGGATCTCACCTGGACCTTTGTCTCTGGTCCCCACCTGGGTAACATCAGGATATTGTTACACTGTTCACTAACAGTGATCCAGCTGGACCTATTAACTTTGGTCTTCACCTGGGCCAAAAATGGACATGGTGACACTGGTTCCCACCTGGATCTCACCTGGACATGGTGAGTTGGATCCCCACCTGGTCCTCACCTGTAACTGGTGATTGTCGTTCCCACATGGACATCATGTGGACCTGGTGGCTGCAGTGTTTCTAGCTCTCATGTACCTCGTGACTCTGGTCCCCACCAGGGCCTCACCGGGACCTGGTGAGTGTGGTTGCCACCTGCACCTCACCTGGACTTGGTGATTCTGGTCTGCACCTGAGAATACCCTGGATCTGGTGACTGTGGTCTACACCTGGGCTTCACCTGGATTCGGGGACTCCGGTCCCCATCTGGGCGTCACCTCGTCCTGTTGACCATGGTACTCAACTGGGCAAAATGGGACCTGGTGACTGTGTTCCACACCTGGACCTCACCTTTACCAGGCGACTCTGGTCCCCCTCTGGGTCTCACCGTGCCCTAGTGACTGTGAACCCCACTTTGGACTGACTTGGACCTGCTGACCCTGGTTCCTACCTGCGACTGACGTCGTAATGTTGACTTTCTGGTACTTTCAAGGGCCTCCCCTGGACCTGGTGATCCTGGTCCCCACCTGGGCCTCACCTGGACGTGTAATTTTGTCACCACCGGTTACTCACCTAGACCTTGTTACTGTGTTCCACACCTGAGCCTCAAGTAGACCTGTTGACCATGGTCCCCAAGCCGGCCTCACATGGACCTGTTGCCTCTGATCCCCCGGGGCCTCTCGTGTACCTGGTAACTCTGGTCCTCACCTGGGCATCATTGGTCCTGGTGACTCTGTTCCATACCTGAGGCTCCCCTGGATATGATGACTCTGGTACCTCTCTGGCTATCAACCTGACCTGGTGACTCTGGTCCCCATATGGATGTCACCGGGACCAGGGGATTATGGTACCCCTCTGGGCCTCAACCAGGTCTGGTGACTCTGGTCCTCAACTGGGCCTCACCTGGACTTAGTGAATATGCTCCATCTGGGCCTCATTTGGACCTGGTAACTCTGGTCCCTACCTGGCATCATCGGGACATGGTTCCACTGCATGGCCTGTAGGTTGGCCTCACCTGGACCTGGTAACTCTCGTCCCTACCTGAGCATCTTTGGGACCTGGTTCCTCAGCATGGCCTGCAGGTTGGCCTCACCTGGAACTGGAGAGTGGGTTTGTCACCTGGGCCTCACCCTTGCCTAGTGACACAGGTCCCCACGTGGGCCTCACTTGGACCTGGTGAATCTGGTCCTTACCTGGTGGTCACCCGGAACTGGTAACTCTGGTCACCACATGGGAATCACCTGGGCCTGGTGAATCTGGTCCCCATCTGGGCCTCACCCAGTCCTGTTGACTTTCTTCCCCACCTGGACCTGATTGCTGTGGACTCCTTCATGGCTAACCTGGAACTGCTGACTCTGATGCTAACTGGGCCTCACCCTTACCTGGTGACTCTGGTCACCCCTTGGTTTTCACTTGGGCCTGGTGAATCTGGTCCTTAGCTGGTCCACACCTGGATCTGGTGACAGGTCGCCACCTGGGCCTCACCTGGACTTGGTGAATCCTGTTGTCACCTGCGCCTCACCTGGACCTTGTGACTGTGGTCCCACCTGGACCTCACCTAGATCTGGTGGCTCTGGTTCCCATATGGCGCTCTCCTGGTCCTGGTTCCTGTGGTCTCCTTCTGGTCTCACTTAGAACACAATGACTCTGATCCATATTTGGACCTCTCCTGGACCTGTTGACTCTGGTCCTTACCTGGGCATCATTGGGACCTGGATACTCTCTTATATACCTTGGCCTCACCTGGACCTTGTGACTGTGGTCCCACCTGGCCTCACCTGGACCTGGTGACTCAGGTCCTCATATGGGCATCATGGGGCCTGGTTTCTCAGGTCCACATTGGGGTCTCACCTGGACCTAGTGATTCTCGTCCCCCTCTGGGCCTCACCCTGACGTGGTGACTCTGGTCCCCACCTCGATATCTCCAGAACCGCGTGACTCTGGTCTCCCTCTGGGACTCACCCAGAGCTGGGGACACTGGTCCTCAAATGGGCCTCAACAGGACCTGGTGAATCTACTCCTCACTTAGGCCTCATCCGGACCTTGTGACTCTTTCCCAACTGTCATCACTGGGACATGGTTACTCTGTTCTCCACCTAGGTCTCAACTGGACATGATAACTTTGCTCAACACTTTGGCCTCAACTGGTCCTGATGAATCTGGTCCCCCCACCTAGGCCTCAATCTGGACTTGGTGACTGTGGTCCCCACCTGTGTCTCAACTGGACCAGGTGAATCTCGTTCCCACATGAACCACACCTGGACCTGGTGACTGTGGTGTTCTTGTAGACTCACATTTACCTGGTGACTCCGGTACCCACTAGGGCCTCACCTGGATCTGGTGACTCTGGCCTGCATGTTGACCTCACCTGACCTGGTGAGTAGGGTTTGCCACCAGGGCCTCACCCATACCTGGTGACTCAGGTCCCCACGTGGGCCTCTTGGACCTGGTGAATCTGGTCCTTACCTGGTCCTCTCCCAGACCCGGGGAATCTGGTCACCACCTTGGCCTATCCTGGGCCTGGTGAATCTGGTCCCCATCTGGGCCTCACACAGTCCTGGTGACTTTGTTCCCCACTTGGACCTGATTGCTGTGGACTCTTTTTGCCTCACCTGGAACTGGTGACTCTGATCCTATCTGCGCGTCACCCAGATTTGGTGACTCTGGAACTCACCTGGGCATCACTGGTACCTGATTACTCTGTTCCACACCTGAGCCTCACCTGGACATGATGACTCTGGAACCTCTCTGGGCCTCACCCTGACCTGGTGACTCTGGTCCCCATCTGGATGTCACCTGGACCAGGTGATTCTGGTACCCCTCTAGGCCTCAACCAGATCTGGTGACTCTGGTCCTCAAATGGGCCTCACCTGGACGTAGTGAATATATTCGATCTGGGCCTCATTTGGACCTGGTGACTCTGGTCCCTACCTGGGCATCATCGGGACATGGTTCCACTGCATGGCCTGCAGGTTGGCCTCACCTGGACCTGGTAACTCTGGTCCCTACCTGGGCTTCATCGGGACATGGTTCCTCTGCATGGCCTGCAGGTTGGCCTCACCTGGACCTGGTGAGTGGTTTTGCCACCTGGGCCTCACCCATACCTGGTGACACAGGTCCCACGTGGGCCTCACTTGGACCTGGTGAATCTGGTCCTTACCTGGTCCTCACTCAGAACTGGTAACTCTGGTCACAACCTGGGAATCACCTGGACCGGGTGAATGTGGTCCCCATCTGGGCCTCCCCCAGTCCTGGTGACTTTGTTCCCCACCTGGACCTGATTGCTGTGGACTACTTCTTGGCCTCACCTGGAACTGGTGACTCTCATCCTAACTGGGCCTAGCTCAATCTCCTGACTCTGGTCCTCCCCTGTGGACCACTATGAACAGGATACTCTGTACCACACCTGAGCCTCTCCTGGACATGATGACTCTGGATCCACTCTGGGCCTCACCCTGACGTGGTAACTCTGGTCCATGTGGATGTCACCTAGACCAGGTGAATCTGGTACCCCACTAGGCCTCAGTTAGACCTGGTGACTCTGGTCCTCACTGGGCCTCACCGGGACCTAGTGAATATGCTCCCCAACTGTGCCTCATCTGGACCTGTGACTCTGGTTCTACCTGGGCATCATCGGGACATGGTTACTGTATTCCCCACTGGGACTGACCTGATCCTGGTAACTCTAGTCCTGATTTGGCCTCTTCTTTACCAGGTGACTCTGGATCCACCTTGGGTTCACCGGTAACTGGTGACTCTGATCCTAAGCATGGCCTCACCTGACCTGGTGACTGTGGTTCCCATCGGGACCTCACCTGGACCTCATGTCTCTGGTCCCACCTGGGCCTCACCAGGACCTGGTGTCTCTGGTACCCACCAGGGTAGCATCAGGATACGGTTACACTGTTCACTAACAGTGACCCAGCCAGACCTATTAACTCTGGTCTTCACTTGGGCCACACCTGGACATGGTGACACTGGTTCCCACCTGGGTCTCACCTGGACATGCTGAGTCGGATCCACAACTGGTCCTACCTGTAACTGGTGATTCTCGTTCCCACATGGACATCATGTGGACCTGGTGGCTGCAGTGTTTCTAGCTTCTCATGTACCTCGTGACTCTGGTCCCCACCAGGGCCTCACAGGGACCTGGTGAGTGTGGTTGCCACCTGCACCTCAAGTGGACCTGGTCATTCTGGTCTGCACCTGAGACTACCCTGGATCTGGTGACTGTGGTCCCCACCTGGGCTTCACCCGCTTTGGGGACTCCGGTCTCCATCTGGGCCTCACCTGGCCCTGTTGACCATGGTCCTCAACTGCGCAAAATTGGGACGCGGTGACTGTGTTCCACAACTGGACGTCACCTAGACCAGGTGATTCTGATCAACCTCTGGGTCTCACCGTACCCTAGTGACTGTGAACCCCACTTTGGCCTGACTTGGACCTGCTGACCCTGGTTGCCACCTGCGCCTGACCTCGAACTGTTGACTCTGGTACTTTCAAGGGCCTACCCTGTCTTGTGATCCTGGTCCCCACCTGGGCCTCACCTGGACGTGGTAACTCATGTCAACCGCGTACTCACCTGTACCTGCTACTGTGTTCCACATTGGGCCTCAAGTAGACTTGTTGACCATGGTCCCCAAGCCGGCCTCACATGGACCTGTTGCCTCTGATCCCCACCGGAGCCTCACGTGTACCTGGTAACTCTGGTCCTCACCTGGGCCTCATCTGGACCTAGTGACTCTGTGCCCACCTGGGCTTCACCTGCATCTGGTGACTCTGGTCCCCACCTGGACTTCACCTGCATCTGGTGACTCTGGTCCCCTTCTGGACCTCTCCTGGACCTGGTGACTCTCTTTCCAACATGGACCTCACCTGGATCTGGTGACTCTGGTACTCAGTTTGGCCTCACATGGACCTGGGACTGTGTTTCCCATCGGGGCCTCACCTGGACCTCATGTCTCTGGTCCCAACTGGGCCTCACCCTGACCTGGTGACTCTGGTCACTCGTTGGACTTCACTTGGGCTTGGAGAATCTGGTCCTTAGCTGTTCCGCACCTTGATATGGTGACTGGTCGCCACCTGGGACTCACCTGGACTTGGTGAATCCTGTTGCCACCTGCGCATCACCTGAACCTTGTGACTGTGGTCCCACCTCGACCTCACCTGGACGAGGTGACTGGTTCCCACAGGGACCTCACCTGGACCTGGTGACTCAGGTCCTCATATGGGCATCATGGGACCTGGTTTCTCAGTTCCACATCGGGGCCTCACCTGGACCTAGTGATTCTAGTCCCCCTCTGGGCCTCACCTGACGTGGTGACTCTGGTCCCCACCTTGATATCACCAGAACCGGGTGACTCTGGTCCCCCTCTGGGACTCACCCGGAGCTGGGGACACTGGTCCTCAGCTGTCCTCAACAGGACCTGGTGAATCTACTCCTCACTTAGGCCTCGTCTGGACCTTGTGACTCTTTTCCCACCTGGCATCAATGGGACATGGATACTCTGTTCCCCACATGGGCCTCACCTAAACATGATAACTTTGATCCACACTTTGGCCTCAACTGCTCCTGATAACTCTCGTCCCACCACCTAGGCCTCAATCTGGACCTTGTGACTGTGGTCCCCAACTGGGTCTCACCTGGACCTGGTGACTCTCGTTCCCACATGAACCACACTGGACCGTGGTGACTGTGGTGTTCTTGTAGACTCACATTTACCTGGTGACACCAGTCCCCACTAGGGCCTCACCTGGATCTGCTGACTGTGGCCTGCAGGTTGGCCTCACCTGGACCTGGTGAGTGGGGTTGCACCTGAGCTTCACCCATACCTGGTGACTCAGGAACCCACGTGGTCCTCTTGGAACTGGTGAATCTGGTCCTTACATGGTCCTCTCCCAGACCCGGGGATTCTGTCACCACCTGGGCCTCACCTGGACCTGGTGAACTTCCCCATCTGGGCCTCACCGGTCTTGGTGACTTTGTTCCCCACCTGGACCTGATTGCTTGGACTCTTTCTTGGCCTCACCTGGAACTGGTGACTCTTATCCTCTCTGCGCGTGACTCAGGCCTGGTGACTCTGGTCCTCATCTGGGCATCATTGGTACCTGGTGACTCTGTTCAACACCTGAGCCTCACCTGGACATGATGATTCTGGAACCCTTTGGGCCTCACCCTGACCTGGTGACTCTGGTCCCCATCTGGATGTCACCTGGAAGAGGTGATTCTGGTACCCCTCTAGGCCTCAACCAGATCTGGTGTCTCTGGTCCTCAACTGGGCCTCGGCTGGACTTAGTGAATATGCTCCATCTTGGCCTCATTTGGACCAGGTTACTCTGGTCCCTACCTGGGCATCATGGGGACCTGGTTCCACTGCATGGCCTACAGGTTGGCCTCACCTGGACCTGGTAACTCTGGTCCCTACCTTGGCATTATCGGGACTCGGTTACTTTGCATGGCCTGCAGGTAGGCCTCATGGACCCGGTGAGTGGGATGCCACTTGGGCCTCACCCATACCTGGTGACACAGGCCCCTACGTGGGCCTCACTTGGACTGTTGTATCTGGTAATTCTGGTCACCACCTGGGAATCACCTGGACCTGGTGAATCTGGTAACTCTGGTCACCACCTGGGAATCACCTGGACCTGGTAATCTGTGTCCCCATCTGGGCCTCATCCAGTCCTCGTAACTTTTTTACCCACCTGGACCTGATTGCTGTGGACTCCTTCTAGCCTCACCTGGAACTGTTGACTCTGATCCTGACAGGGCATCACTCAGATCTGTTGACTCTGTTCCTCACCTGTGGACCATTATGACCTGGATACTCTCTTCCACACGTGAGCCTCACCTGGACACGATGACTCTGATCCCCTCTGGCCCTCTCCCTGACATGGTGTCTCTGGTCCCCATCTGGAAGGTACCTAGACCAGGTGAACCTGGTACCCCTCTAGGCCTCAACTAGACCTGGTGACTCTGGTCCTCTACTGGGCCTCAACGGGACGTAGTGAATATGCTCCCCACCTTCGCCTCATCTGGATCTGGTGTCTCTGCTCCACCTGGGCCTCACCGGTAACTGGTGACTCTGATCCTAAGCATGGCCTCACCTGACCTGGTGACTGGGTTTCCATCGGGACCTCACCTGGACTTCATGTCTCTGGTCCCACCTGGGCCTCACCAGGACCTTGTGTCTCTGGTTACCACCTGGGTAGCATCAGGATATGGTTACACTGTTCACTATCAGTGACCCAGCCGGACCTATTGACTCTGGTCTTCACCTGGGCCACACCTGGACATGGTGACACTGGTTCCCACCTGGGTCTCACCTGGACATGGTGAGTCGGATCCCCACCTGGTCCTCGCCTGTAACTGGGTGATTCTCGTTCCCAATGGACATCATGTGGATTGGTGGCTGCAGTGTTTCTAGCTTCTCATGTACCTCGTGACTCTGGTTCCCACCAGGGCCTCACCGGGACCTGGTGAGTGTGGTTGTCACCTGCACCTCACATGGACCTGGGGATTCTGGTCTGCACCTGAGACAACCCTGGATCTGGTGACTGTGGTCTCCACCTGGGCTTCACCTGGATTTGGGGACTCCGGTCCCCATCTGGGCCACACCTGGCCCTGTTGACCATGGTCCTCAACTCTGCAGAATTGGGACCCGGTGACTTTGTTCCACAACTGGACCTCACCTGGACCACGTGACTCTGGTCCGCCTCCGGGTCTCACCGTACCCTATGACTCTGAACCCCACTTTGGCCTGACTTGGACCTGCTGACCTTGGTTGCCACCTGGCCTGACCTCGAACTGTTGACTCTGGTTCTTTCAAGGGCCTCCCCTGTACCTGGTGATCCTGGTACCCACCTGGGTCTCACCTGGACGTGGTGACTCTTGTCACCACCGGGGACTCACCTGGACCTGGTTCCTGTTCCACACATGGGCCTCAAGTAGACCTGTTGACCATGGTCCCCAAGCCGGGCTCACATGGACTTCTTGCCTCTGATTCCCACCGGGGCCTTACGTGTACCTGGTACTCTGGTCCTCACCTGGGCCTCATTTGGACCTAGTGAGTCTGGTGCCAACCTGGCTTCATCTGGATCTGTGACTCTGGTCCCCACCTGGACTTCACCTGGATCTGGGACTCTGGTCTGCTCTGGACCTCTCCTGGACCTGTGACTCTCTTTCCAACATGGACCTCAACTGGAATCTGGTGACTCTGATACTCAGTTTGGCCTCACATGGACCTGGTGTCTCTCGTCCCCACTTTGACTAACTCAGAACTGCTGAATCTTGCCCCACCTAGGCCGCCCCAGACCTGGTGACTCTTGTCCCAGCTATGCCTCAATTCGACTGATGAATCTGGTCCTCACGTGGGACTCACATGGACCTGGGACTCAGCTGATAGAGTGGCTTGGTTCCACAGGGGCTCACTGATACTGGTGACTGTGGTCTTATTCTATGCCTCACCAGGACCTAGTGATTCTGTTCCCATCTGGGCCTGCATGGCCCTAGTGACTCTGGTCCTCACCCAGGATCATTGGGAACTGGATACTCTATTCCACACCTGGGCCTCACTTGACCAGGGAACCTCTGGTCCCATTCTGGGCCTCAAACTAAACTGGTTACTCTGGTTCCCCCTCTGGGCCTCACCCTTACCTGGTGACTCTGGTCACCCCTTGGGCTTCACTTGGGCCTGGTGAATCTGGTCCTTAGCTGGTCCGCACCTGGATTGGTGACTGGTCGCCACCTGGGCCTCACCTGGACTTGGTGAATCCTGTTGCCACCTGCTCACCTGGACCTTGTGACTGTGGTCCCACCTGGACCTCACCTGGATCTGGTGGCTCTGGTTCCCATATGGGGCTCTCCTGACTGGTCCTGTGTCTCCATCTGGCCTCACCTGGAACACAATGACTCTGATACATATTTGGGCCTCTCTGGACCTGCTTGGTCCTTACCTAGGCATCATTGGGACCTGGATACTCTCTTATATACCTGGCCTCACCTGGACCTGGTGACTGTGTCCCACCTGGGCCTTACCTGGACGAGGTGACTGGTTCCCACAGGGACCTCAACTGGACCTGGTGATTCAGGTCCTCATATGGACACTGGGACCTGGTTTCTCAATTCCACATTGGGGCCTCACCTGGACCTAGTATTCTCGTCCCTCTCTGGGCCTCACCCTGACGTGCGGACTCTAATCCCCCCCACGGATATCACCAGAACCGGGTGACTCTGGTCCCCTCCGGACCTCACCTGGATCTGTCACTGGTCCCAATTGGGCTCACCAGGACCTGGTGTCTCTGCTACCCACCTGGTAGCATCAGGATATGGTTACACTGTTCACTAACAGTGACCCAGCCGGACCTATTAACTCTAGTCTTTACCTGGGCCACACCTGGACATGGTGACACTGATTCCCACCTGGGTCTCACCTGGATGGTGAGTCGGATCCCCACCTGGTCCTCACCTGTAACTGGTGATTCTCGTTCCCACATGGAGATCATGTGACCTGTTGGCCGCAGTGTTTCTAGCATCTTTTTTTTTAATTTTTATTATTTATGATCGTCACAGAGAGAGAGAGAGGCAGAGACACAGGCATAGGGAGAAGCAGGCTCCATGCACCGGGAGTCCGACGTGGGATTCGATCCCGGGTCTCCAGGATGGCGCCCTGAACCAAAGACAGGCGCCAAACCGCTGCGCCACCCAGGGATCCCATGTTTCTAGCTTCTCATGTACCTGGTGACTCTGGTCCCCACCAGTGCCTTACTGTGACCTGGTGAATTTGGTTGCCACCTGCAACACACCTGGACCTGGTGATTCTGGTCTGCACCTGAGACTACCCTGGATCTGGTGACTCTGGTCCCCACCTGGGCTTCACCTGGATTTCGGGACTCCGGCCCCCATCTGGGGCTCACCTGGCCCTGTTGACCATGGTCCTCAACTGGGAAAAATTGGGAACTGGTGACTGTGTTCCACAACTGGACCTCACCTGGACCAGGTGACTATGCTCCCCTCTGGGTCTCACCGTGCCCTAGTGACTGTGAAGTCCAGTTTGGCTTGACTTGGACCTGCTGACCCTGGTTGCCACCTGCGCCTGAACTCGAACTGTTGACTCTGGTTCTTTCAAGGGCCTCCCCTGTACCTGGTGATCCTGGTCCCCACTTGGGCCTCAACTGGACGTGGTGACTCTTCTCACCACCGGGGACTCACCTGGACCTGCTTACTGTGTTCCACACCTGGGCCTCAAGTACACCTGTTGACCATGTCCCCAAGCCGGCCTCACATGGACCTGTTGCCTGTGATCCCAATCGGGGTCTCACGTGTACCATGTAACTCTGGTCCTCACCTGGGCCTCATCTGGACCTAGTGACTCTGCTCCCACCTGGGCTTCACCTGGATCTGGTGACTCTGGTCCCCACCTGGACTTCACCTGGATCTGGTGACTCTAGTCGCCACCTGGACCTCTCTGGACCTGGTGACTCTCTTTCCAACATGGACCTCACCGGTATCTGGTGACTCTGGTCCTCCCTTTGGCCTCAGCTGGACCTGGTGTCTCTCGTGCCCACTTTGACCTAACTCAGAACTACTAAATCTTGCCCCACCTAGGCCGCACCCAGACCTGGTGACTCTTGTCCCCAGCTAAGCCTCAATTCGACCTGATGAATCTGGTCCTCACGTGGGCCTCACATGGACCTGGGACTCAGCTGGATAGAGTGGCTCTGGTTCCCACAAGGGGCTCACCTGATACTGGTGACTATGGTTATTCTATGCCTCTCCAGGACCTAGTGATTCTGTTCCCCATCTGGGCCTGCATGGCCCTAGTGACTCTGGTCCTCACCCAGGCATCATTGGGACCTGGATACTCTATGCCACACTTGGGACTACCTTTGACCAGGGACCTCTGGTCCCATTCGGGGCCTCAAACTAAACTGTTTACTCTGGTTCCCCCTCTGGGCCTCACCCTTACCTGGTGACTCCTGTCACCCTTTGGGCTTCAACTGGGCCTGGAGAATCTGGTCCTTAGCTGGTCCTCACCTGGATCTGGTGAATGGTCGCCACCTGGGTCTCACCTGGACTTGGTGAATCCTGTTGCCACCTGCGCCTTACCTGGACCTTGTGACTGTGGTCCCACTGGACCTCTCCTGGATCTGGCGGCTCTGGTTCCCATAAGGGGCACTCCTGGACCTGGTTCCTGTGGTCTCCATCTGGCCTCACCTGGAACACAATGACTCTGATCCATATTTGGGCCTCTCCTGGACCTGTTGACTCTGGTCCTTACCTGGGCATCATTGGGACCTGGATACTCTCTTATATAACTTGGCCTCACCTGGACCTGGTGAGTGTGGTCCCACCGGGGCCTCACCTGGACGAGGTGACTGGTTCCCACAGGGACCTCACCTGGACCTGGTGACTCAGGTCCTCATATGGGCATCATGGGACCTGGTTTCTCAGTTCCACATCGGGGCCTCACCTGGACCTAGTGATTCTCGTCCGACCTTGGGACTCACCCTGACGTGCTGACTCTGGTCCCCACCTGGATATCACCAGAACGGGTGACTCTGGTCGACCTCTGGGACTCACCCGGAGCTGGGGACTCTGGTCCTCAACTGGGCCTAAACAGGACCTGGTGAATCTACACCTCACTTAGGCCTCGTCTGGACCTTGTGACTCTTTTCCCACCTGGCATCAATGGGACATGGTTACTCTGTTCCCCACCTGGGCCTCACCTGGACATGATAACTTTGCTCCACACTTTGGCCTAACTGGTCCTGATGACTCTGGTCCCCCCCCGGCCTCAATCTGGACCTGGTGACTGTGGTCCCCACCTGGGTCTCACCTGGACCTGGTGACTCTCGTTCCCACATGAACCACACCTGGACCTGGTGACTGTGGTGTTTTTGTAGACTCACATTTACCTGGTGACTCCGGTCCCCACTAGGGCCTACATGGATCTGGTGACTGGCCTGCAGGCTGGCCTCACCTGGACCTGGTGAGTGGGGTTGCCTCCAGGACCTCACCCATTCCTGGGGACTCTGTCCCCACGTGGGCCTCTTGGATCTGGTGAATCTGGTCCTTACCTGGTCCTCTCCCAGACCCGGGGACTCTGGTCACCACCTGGGCCTCACCTGGACATGGTGAATCTGGTCCCCATCTGGGCCTCACCCAGTCCTGGTGGCTTTGTTCCCCACCGGGACCTGATTGCTGTGGACTCTTTCTTGGCCTCACCTGGAACTGGTGACTCTGATCCTATCTGCGCGTCACCCAGACCTGGTGACTCTGGTCCTCACCTGGGAATCATTGGTACGTGGTGACTCTGTTCTATACCTGAGCCTCACCTGGATATGATGACTCTGGAACCTCTCTGGGCCTCACCCTGACCTGGTGACTCTGGTCCCCATCTGGATGTCACTTGGACCAGGGGATTCTGGTACCCCTCTAGGCCTCAATCAGATATGGTGACTCTGGTCCTCAACTGGGCCTCACCTGGACCTAGTGAATATGATCCATCTTGGCCTCATTTGGACCTGGTGAATCTGGTCCCTACCTGGCATCATAGGGATATGGTTCCACTGCATGGCCTGCAGGTTGGCCTCACCTGGACCTTGTAACTCTGGTCCCTACCTGGGCATCATCGGGAATGTTTCCACACATGGCCTGCAGGTTGGCATCACCTAGACCTGGTAACTCTAGTCCCTACCTGGGCATCATGGGGACATGGTTCCTCTGCATGGCCTGCAGGTTGGCATCACCTGGACCTGGTGAGTGGGGTTGTCACCTGTGCCTCTC